>NC_090248.1:56385384-56425384 GCF_037325665.1 Littorina saxatilis | reverse complement strand
CACCGGAATTGTCAAATTGGAATTGGGTTGAGAGGGACAAATGTCCCATTGTCTCTTGCTCCCTGGTCGAGCCCTGAAAGCCCAGGTGCGGAGTTTTACAAAACAAATTAACTAAAGCCCAGGTGCGGAGTTTTACAAATTGTTTTTACTAAAGCCCAGGTGAGGAATTTCATAAACTGTTCTCACTGAAGCCCAGGTGAGGAATTTCACAAACTGTTCTCACTAAAGCCAAGGTAAGGAGTTTCACAAACTGTTCTCACTAAAGCCCAGGTAAGGAATTTCACAAACTGTTCTCACTGAAGCCCAGGTCTGGAATTTCACAAACTGTTCTTACTAAAGCCCAGGTAAGGAGTTTCACAAACTGTTCTCACTAAAGCCCAGGTAAGGAGTTTCACAAACTGTTCTCACTAAAGCCCAGGTAAGGAGTTTCACAACCTGTTCTCACTCAAGCCCAGGAGTGGAGTTGTCTCCCTGTAAAGTCAAGCTGTCCCGGTCCTCGTTGTGCACGCCACCACAAACACCAGCGACAGCCGTCACGTGGTAGGGGTCCCCAATGGGCTCGCAGTCGCCGCTGTCGTAGGACAGGTCGAGGATGTCCGCTGACGAGCAGGAACTGACACTGCCAACGCTGAACCGTTTGCCGGCTTCCTCTAGGGACGACATCTTGGTGGTACTGCTGCTGTTGCTGGTGGTGGAAGCGCTGTTTTTCAGGATGCCTTTGTGCCGCCTGACCACTTTGCTGACGTCATAACTGACATGACACAGACACATCGCGTTTGGAATGATGACGTCACTGACGCTACCGGTCACATGGTACGTTGACGTAGCGTAGCCAGTGGTGGCATTGCGGTGGCTTCCAGTGGCCTGAGCTAGCGTGCTCTGGGTGTGTAGCTTTCGGGGGCAGTCATCACTGTGTGCAGGGACAGGGGGGTTGTGACACTGACCGTTTGACCGTGGACCTGTCGGAACAGAGCCATGTTCTGCAGACAAGAGATGGGGCGAGCAAGCAGACGAACGTGGTATATTCGAGGAAAGAGGGGGAACAGCGGCAGTGCCTGGGTCAGTCAGCTGCCCTGACATCCCTTTTTCTGTTTGTGACGTCACAAGGAACTGTCCTGACATCCTTTTTTCTGTCTGTGACGTCACTAGGGGCTGTCCTGGCATCCATTGTACGGTCTGTGACGTCACTAAGGACTGCCCTGACAATCCCTTTTCTGTATGAGACGTCACTAGGGACTGCCCCGACATCCCTTGTACTGTCTGTGACGTCAATATGGACTGCTCTGACATCCCTTGTACTGTCTGTGACGTCAATAAGGACTGCTCTGACATCCCTTGTACTGTCTGTGACGTCAATATGGACTGCCCCGACATCCCTTGTACTGTCTGTGACGTCAGTATGGACTGCTCTGACAACCCCCGTACTGTCTGTGACGTCAAAAGAGACTGTGGACAGTCTGACAGCGTAGAGCGGCAGAGAGGGCAGTCGTCCTCTTCTTCCTCAAGCCTCAGCGCGGCATCATCCGACATGACGCAGCAACCGCTGTCCCCTCCCGAGAACTTGCCCTTGATCTTCAGAATGCTGCGCGTGGGTCTGCGATCCAAGTCAAGGACACCATGTGTCTTCAGCACAGTGCATCTTTCACTGTGAGGCTGGTAAGAGTCACGGCCCTCAGACTGACGGGGGTTTGCGTCAGGTGGTGTGTGCTTGACAACACCGTAATGCTTGTCCGGTGTTGGCTGGTTAGAGTGTGCGTCTGACAAGGCAAGGGTTGCGATAGTGTTATGCTGGCCCGGTGTTGGCTGGTTAGAGTGTGAGTCTGACAAGGCAAGGGTTGCGATAGTGTTATGCTGGCCCGGTGTTGGCTGGTTAGAGTGTGCGTCTGACAAGGCAAGGGTTGCGATAGCGTTATGCTGGCCCGGTGTTGGCTGGTTAGAGTGTGAGTCTGACAAGGCAAGGGTTGCGATAGTGTTATGCTGGCCTGGTGTTGGCTGGTTAGAGTGTGCGTCTGACAAGGCAAGGGTTGCGATAGTGTTATGCTGGCCTGGTGTTGGCTGGTTAGAGTGTGCGTCTGACAAGGCAAGGGTCACGATAGTGTTATGCTGGCCCGGTGTTGGCTGGTTAGAGTGTGCGTCTGACAAGGCAAGGGTTGCGATAGTGTTATGCTGGCCTGGTGTTGGCTGGTTAGAGTGTGCGTCTGACAAGGCAAGGGTTGCGATAGTGTTATGCTGGCCCGGTGTTGGCTGGTTAGAGTGTGCGTCTGACAAGGCAAGGGTCGCGATAGCTTTCTCGTCTAGACTCCTGCCCGAGTTGTCCTCAGTCTGTTCCGGACATCCCAGGCTTTCCATCACCCTTGTGTGGAGCTTCTCAACACCGCAGGCAACAGTTGGATTCCAAGGCAACCCGCCGTCACTGTTGGACTGACGTTCATGACCTTTCTGCGGACATCTCGAAGACAACGACGACAAAGACGACGAGCCGAAGTCAAAAAGCTGCTGACTCTCGTCATGCGTGACCTTCACCGACCTCCGCCAGCTCCGTGACCCCGGCACGCGGTGCAGCCCAGGTGGCGGTAACCTTGAGATGGGGTCAAGGTCGTCATTTGTGACCTTCACCGGCCTCCCCAAACTGCGTGACCCCGGCACGCGGTGCAGCCCGGGTGGTGGTAAGCTTGATGTGGGGTCAAGGTCGTTCTCAAATGTTGTATTGTGACCGGACTGTGTCAGTGGCCGGCACTGGCGGCCATCCGGCGTGACGTCATGCCCCAGGTTGACCCACCAGTGACCCAGGATGTCCGGCAGGGTGGCGCGCAGTGAGGACTTGACCGTCAGCATGTGGCGGATGAGACTGGCCGCTCCTGTACACACACAGAGACAGACACAGACGCACACACGCACACACACACACACACACACACACACACACACAGATACATACATAGATACATACATATTACAAAAGCAATGACTCGCGTTTGTGGCTGGATTTATATACGTTTAGCGTCTATCCTTCAACCTTCTCCAAGGCGAGAACGAGGGTTTGCGTCCATGAAATACGCTGGTTGTCAGGGCGAATACGCAGCCTATACACTTGCCTGAGTTAACAGAGACAAACGCAAGCAGGTCATGAGATACAGGATAAATACAGATTACGCAATGTTCTATTTTTACCTCACAATGGGAATCCCGAGAGACTTTCTTTGTTTAGTGGGGCACTTATGGGTTCGAGGCTTGCCGAGACTCCCTCATATTCCTCTTAACGAAGAAATTCGCGAGGGATTCCCAACTTGAGTTACAACAGAACCTTCTGTAATTTCTATAGTACACTCTTTTTGTGGTTATGAATATTGTTGTTGTTGTTGACTCAATGCCTTGTCTATTTACATTTCACGAAATGCGTTCACAATGTACAGTTTTGGTAAGTCCGATCTTGAAAGTAGTCCGTTCATTCTACTGCATATTTCTCAGCTTCTATCAAGTTATGATCAAGTGCAAATTGGGTTCATATCACAACAATCTGGCGAAACAGTATATCACTCAAACATGACGTATTTAGAAAAAAACGCAATTTGTTTTTGAACATTTGAGGTCACCAATGCCAAGGTCGCTCTCAATAATGACATAACAAGTTTGTGTCGCGCGAAATCGATGATGATAAAATCATTTATTTAACGTCACTCTCTTTGATTCGCTGACGTTGATATCTGATGAAAGTATGCGGTGAACCTGGTGTTAAGTAAAAACGATAGAACTTTAGCGTTCAAGGTTTCTTTAAGAAATATCCTTTTCTCAAAGACCATGACATCGAATATAGATGGTGTGGGAACATTCTCATGTGGTGGGACTGGACATTTTGTTTCGAACAAGTGAAAAATCACCCTTTGTTCCGGGTCCATTTTTGGTTTCTAAACGATCGTCATTGAAGATTCCTGCGCAGCTAAAAATAAAACGTAAATAGAGAATACTACATGGCTTGCTGTGTCGTACCAAATGTACACGAGTTGCTGTTTTAAATATTGAACTGCGAGCGAAAGCGAGCTTTTCAATATTTGAAAAAGCAACGGGTGTTGATCTGATACGACAACAACAAGCCATGTAGTATCCTGTTTATCCTATATACTGTACTTAGGTGTATTTGACTAAAAACGTCCCGCAGTCCAGGCATCAAAATTGAAGACGCTTCTTTTGGAACCTCGAACTCTTCCAAAGCCTGGTGCAATCTTTGACGTCAAAGCAAAGTAATGTCACTCTAGAAAGTATAGCGTGTCGTGTAGGTTCTAAAAATTCTTCCAGGGGAAACAGCAGGCGAAAAAGTGTCTCCATAATGAAGTTTGTCTCGGTGACTTTTGCATCATAAGCAGTGGAAAAGCTGGTCCCTGTTAGACTAAACTGAGCAAAACAATTATTGCACCCATTTACGTTACCCAACTAAAACATTCATTCCCGTGTCATTTTATTCAAACTGTATATGCCATTAAAGGCCCTTCACTTGGCTATCTTGCACACTTTTCGGATTCAAGATTTCTGTTGTAGGTATCACGTGACCGCCGCCGAAGTCAGGGTACCCCCACAATCGAACTGACAAAAACGTAATGTACCAATTAAAAAATCGACTAGAATTCAGAAGGAACATAAACTGCGGTCGAAGAGTGCACTAAAACGATTTATACGACCTTTTACCTTCTACGGAAATAAAAAATGTCGCGTTTGACCATATAAGGAACATAAATTGCGGTCAAATAGTGTACTGAAGGATGATCATTCTTACCGCACGGCTGAGAGGGCTGCACGTAATGGCCACTGGAGATTTGTTGTCGCAGCACCTTCAGGTTGGAATGTTGAAAGGGCATGGCTCCGTAGGATAGCGTGTAGAGGATCACACCCAGACTCCATACATCCACCTGAGAGAACCAGGGAATGTGTCAACAGGTGTGTCACTGTGTGTGTGTGTGTGTGTGTGTGTGTGTGTGTGTGCGTGTGCGTGCGTGTGTGTGTGTGTGTCTGTGTGTGTGTGTGTGTGCGTGCGTGCGTGCGTGCGTGCGCGCGCGCGTGCGTGCGTGTGTGTGTGTGTGTGTGTTCTCACCTCAGGGCCATGATATGCCTTGCCGTTCACGATTTCCGGAGAGGCGTACAACGGGCTGCCACAGAACGTCTTCAGCATGCTGTCTGGTGAGAAATAGTTGGCTAGGCCGAAATCTGCAATCTGCAATCATACAAGTGAAATAGTTGGTTAAGGCGAAATCTGCAATCTGCAATCATACAAGTGAAATAGTTGGTTAGGTCAAAATCTGCAATCTGCAATCATACAAGTGAAATAGTTGGCTAGGTCGAAATCTGCAATCTGCAATCATACAAGTGAAATAGTTGAACAGACCGAAATCTGCAGTCTGCAATCATACACGTGAAATAAACTTCCAAAAAACCCATTATTGCAACAAATTTCGAACCCAAATGAAAGCATTAACTCCCGTGTCATTTCATTACAACTTTATATGCGGTAAGCTAAGGCAGTTCACTTAACTATCAGGATCACCTTTTAGATTACAGATTTCTTTTACAGGGATCACGTGACCGCCGCTCAAATAAGGATACCCTCAAAATCGACCAGACAAAAACGGAAAGGCTGAATGAAAAATCAACACAAAATCACAATAGGCAAAACTTTGCAACTTTGACATACGAGTAGACAGCAAAAATCAATTATCTACCCTGAACATATTGTTTTGTTTCGCTCCCTTACGTATTTCATGTGCTATGCTTTTCCTACTGATGCAGGTGTCGATTGCAAGATCGATCAAAAACGGGACTTTTGCGTTATCTTATAGGGGAATCATAAAAAAATTAAAAAAACGCGGCACTACGAGTATAGCAATTACTTTGTGGATTGCTTTGAAACTTTCAGAATATTTTACCAACATACTAGACATACTTCGTGCGAAATTGTGGATCGTTACCATCTTTTCTTAAAATGTTATGCAATGTTTCGAAAGAAGTTTTTAAACACGTCATAGGATTGTTCAGTTGTGTTAACAATATTCATAACTTTGCACGTCTTTAGACAAATGATTGATACACGCACTGCAAAAGTTGTATGTGCGTATAAGCACTGACGCAAATGTGCTAGGCCTGTAAAGACGCTTGATATGTAAGCGATGATTCTGGTGCCACAGCGATGCCCATCCAAGCGTGACCGTAGCATGGTTCTAGAGGCTGTTTGTTTGTTTGTTTGCTTAACGCCCAGCCGACCACGAAGGGCCATATCAGGGCGGTGCTGCTTTGACATATAACGTGCACCACACACAAGACAGAAGTCGCAGCACAGGCTTCATGTCTCACCCAGTCACATTATTCTGACACCGGACCAACCAGTCCTAGCACTAACCCCATAATGCCAGACGCCAGGCGGAGCAGCCACTAGATTGCCAATTTTAAAGTCTTAGGTATGACCCGGCCGGGGTTTGAACCCACGACCTCCCGATCACGGGGCGGACGCCTTACCACAAGGCCAACCGTGCCGTGGTTCTAGAGGCACACAGCGATAACAGCAGTCAGCGCGAAACAGCGTGAACGTTCAGTTTTCTCTCATGTGTTTGCATGACTAGCAAATTAACGCCAGTGGCAACACGCAACTTAAACTTGGACAGTATCCGCATCAATCATTTCTCTGGAGACATGCGAAGTCATGAATGTTTTGGACACAACTGAACAATCCTATGACAAGTTTAACAACTTTTTCTGAAACATTGCATCACATCTGAATAAATAACTGTAACGATCCAAAGACAGACAGGTAAAGGTGTAACAGTAGACATGCAGTCAAAGGTCATCGTTTTTCCATCCAAGTCATACAGCGCGGTGTCTGCGGTCTTCTCTCTCCAGTGTTGTGTCAAGTCATGTTATGTTTTGTCTTTTCGACAATGTTCAGGTTTCACAGAGGGCGTTCAATTGAACATAATGTTTACCAAATATAGGTTTGAGTGCGATAAACAGCGGTGCTTTAAAGGTATGTTCGTGAATGAAAAATATGGACATCAATTTGGAAGAATGACCTTGACCTTGAATACTGACCTTAACATTCCGCTCTTCGTCAAGCACGATGTTCTCAAGCTTCAGGTCTCGATGCACGATGCCGTTCTGTTACCATAAAAACACAAAGAGAGAGATTACGTCATGCCGTTCTGTAACCATGAAAACATATAGGCTGACGTTACGCCATGCCGTTCTGTAACCATAGAAATATACAGCAAGATGCTAAACCATGGCGTTTTGTAACCATACAAATATACAGCAAGATGTTAAACCATGCCGTTCTGTAACCATAGAAATGTCAATCAATGTGACGAAAAAATAAGGGTGTGACAGTACTGCTTCAACTTTCACAAAAAGCCGGATAAGACGTCATCAAAAACATATATATCAAAAACATGAAAAATACTGTCTGGGGATATCATTCTCAGGAACTCAAGTGTGAGCGTGATAATGAGTTGATGAGTGAGTAAGTTAGTGAGTGAGTGAGTGAGTGAGTGTATATGTTTGTGTGTTTCTGCGTGTGTTTGTGTTTGTGCGTGTACGTGTGTTAAAAGACAGATTATAAGAAAAGGCCAAGCCTTAAATCGTTATGCTTTTCAAACAAAGTTCAGCTCAAACCCCTCTCTCTCTCTCTCTCTCTCTCTCTCTCTCTCTCTCTCTCTCTCTCTCTCTCTCTCTCTCTCTCTTTCTCTCTCTCTCTCTCTCTCTCTCTCTCTCTCTCTCTTTCTCTCTCTCTCTCTCTCTCTCTCTCTCTCTCTCTCTCTCTCTCTCTCTCTCTTTGTAGTGAATAAAAGCAGTGTCTGACCTGGTGTATGCAGTGCAGAGCAGCGGAGATCTGTCTGAAGAAGCGGCGTGTCTGTGACTCAGGCAGACAGCGGTGAGTGTTGAGATAGTCGTACAGCTCGCCCCCTGTCGCGCAGTCCATCACCAGTACGATGCGGTCCTTCTTCTCGTACACTGCAACACGCAACAGGACAAGTCACCTTGACGGATGTTGACAATGTTGGAGTGACTAAGACGTTACAATCAACAACAACAGGACAAGTCACCTTGCCGGATGTTGACAATGTTGGGGTGACTAAGACGTTACAATCAACAACAGGACAAGTTACCTTGACGGATGTTGACAATGTTGGGGTGACTAAGACGTTACAATCAACAACAACAGGACAAGTCACCTTGACGGATGTTGACAATGTTGGGGTGACTATAAGACGTTACAATCAACAACAACAGGACAAGTCACCTTGACGGATGTTGACAATGTTGGGGTGACTATAAGACGTTACAATCAACAACAACAGGACAAGTCACCTTGACGGATGTTGACAATGTTGGGGTGACTATAAGACGTTACAATCAACAACAACAGGACAAGTCTATACAAGTCACCTTGATGGATGTTGACAATGTTGGGGTGACTAATACGTTACAATCAACAACAACAGGACAAGTCTATACAAGTCACCTTGACGGATGTTGACAATGTTGGGGTGACTAATACGTATACGTTACAATCAACAACAACAGGACAAGTCTATACAAGTCACCTTGATGGATGTTGACAATGTTGGGGTGACTAATACGTTACAATCAACAACAACAGGACAAGTCTATACAAGTCCCCTTGACGGATGTTGACAATGTTGGGGTGACTAATACGTATACGTTACAATCAACAACAACAGGACAAGTCTATACAAGTCACCTTGACGGATGTTGACAATGTTGGGGTGACTAATACGTTACAATCAACAACAACAGGACAAGTCTATACAAGTTACCTTGACGGATGTTGACAATGTTGGGGTGACTAAGACGTTACAATCAACAACAACAGGATAAGTCACCTTGACGGATGTTGACGATGTTGGGGTGATTAAGACGTTACAATCAACAACAACAGGACAACAAGTCATCTTGACGGATGTTGACAATGTTGGGGTGACTAATACGTTACAATCAATAACAACAGGACAAGTCTATACAAGTCACCTTGACGGATGTTGACAATGTTGGGGTGACTAATACGTTACAATCAACAACAACAGGACAAGTCTATACAAGTCACCTTGACGGATGTTGACAATGTTGGGGTGACTAATACGTATACGTTACAATCAACAACAACAGGACAAGTCTATACAAGTCACCTTGACGGATGTTGACAATGTTGGGGTGACTAATACGTTACAATCAACAACAACAGGACAAGTCTATACAAGTTACCTTGACGGATGTTGACGATGTTGGGGTGACTAAGACGTTACAATCAACAACAACAGGACAAGTCACCTTGACGGATGTTGACAATGTTGGGGTGACTAATACGTTACAATCAATAACAACAGGACAAGTCTATACAAGTCACCTTGACGGATGTTGACAATGTTGGGGTGACTAATACGTTACAATCAACAACAACAGGACAAGTCTATACAAGTCACCTTGACGGATGTTGACAATGTTGGGGTGACTAATACGTTACAATCAACAACAACAGGACAAGTCTATACAAGTCCCCTTGACGGATGTTGACAATGTTGGGGTGACTAATACGTATACGTTACAATCAACAACAACAGGACAAGTCTATACAAGTCACCTTGACGGATGTTGACAATGTTGGGGCGACTAATACGTTACAATCAACAACAACAGGACAAGCCTATACAAGTCACCTTGACGGATGTTGACAATGTTGGGGTGACTAATACGTTACAATCAACAACAACAGGACAAGTCTATACAAGTCACCTTGACGGATGTTGACAATGTTGGGGTGACTAATACGTTACAATCAACAACAACAGGGCAAGTCTATACAAGTCACCTTGGTGGATGTTGACAATGTTGGGGTGACTAAGACGTTACAATCAACAACAACAGGACAAGTCTATACACGTCACCTTGAGGCTTGACGGATGTTGACAATGTTGGGGTGACTCACCTTGACGGATGTTGACGATGTTTGGATGACGCAGGCTGGACAGAATGCGGATTTCACGCCTGATGCGAGTCAGGTCGGCCTCGTTCTGGATCTTGCTTTTCTTCACGTACTTGATGGCTACCTACACAACAGTCAACACACGTCATCACTATACGTCATGACTACCTACATAACAGTCAACACACGTCATCACAATACGTCATGGCTACCTGCACAACAGTCAACACACGTCATCACAATACGTCATGGCTACCTGCACAACAGTCAACACACGTCATCACAATACGTCATGGCTACCTACACAACAGTCAACACACGTCATCACAATACGTCATGGCTACCTGCACAACAGTCAACACACGTCATAACAATACGTCATGGCTACCTGCACAAGTCAACACACGTTATCACAATACGTCATGGCTACCTGCACAATAGTCAAAGAATATTTCTTAGTATTTGTCGCGTTGTATTCCTTTTTATCTGAAAATGTATTTCTTATGCCATATATTTATCCATCTTGTTTACTTTATGTTTCCAAAGTGACAAGATGGCATTTTGCTGCGTTCACGCGTGTCGTGTGATGTTATGAACATGCACCATATATTTGAGGCCAGTGTTTCTGTCAATACTGATGTATTTTTATTATTCACAAGATGTTTGCTCCATGACCCTAATAGTAATAAGCTCGTGTCTGAAGTCACTGAATGTATCTTAAGCCATGGGAGACATCTTTGTTCAGAACTTGAGCCAGATTATTTAGTGTAAAGTTATGAACTCCTCCATTTTGTTTAGAATAATAGCTGAGTATTTACAGTTACAAAGTATTCCATTGGACTTTTGTTATAGATGTATATTTAGTGTGTGTCGTTTGGACATGGGTACTGTATCCAAGTTCTGCACTGTTTGGTTGCTAGGTAGCAAAATGCAATGTCACGATGTAAAGTTATGAACACAAAATGTTAACGACTTATTCATCTGCCTGTATTTAAGTTGTTAACTTGATTTTTGACTGGTTATTGACGACATGATACTTTTTGTCAGTTGACTTAATATTTCGCTCAACTCACTATCTGATATCTGGCTTTTGTCACATTTCCCTTTATTTGTGCCTGAAAATTCACAATGTTCGTTAAACCAGGCTTACCGAGACTGTAGTACCTAGATTTGTGCTTGACAATTCACAATGTTCGTTAAACCAGGCTTAACGAGACTGTAGTACCTAGATTTTTGCTTGACAATTCACAATGTTCGTTAAACCAGGCTTAACGAGACTGTAGCTAGATTTTTGCTTGAAAATTCACAATGTTTGTTAAACCAGGCTTAACGAGACTGTAGCTAGATTTTTGCTTGAAAATTCACAATGTTCGTTAAACCAGGCTTAATGAGACTGTAGTACCTAGATTTGCATGTTGTACCTCAGAAATGTGTTACATGTATACTTTGTGACTTGCTTTATACCAATTCCATCTTCATTTGCTCAGAATAACATTGAGTTTAAGTCTTACTTATCTGAGTACCCTAACAATAACATTGTTGTACGGTTATGAACTGCCATGGGTGGACCACATAATTTCTACGTTTGTGTCTTGAGCTTCATTTATGGGATTCTTATCCAGTACATCTTTTATTATGTACACTGTGTCATATGTTTTCTCTTAATCAGCATCTTAACAGTATGGTGTAAGTGTTATGAACAGCACATGCACACACCTTTTTTTTCCACTTTGTACCCAATAAGTGTCCGATTTCTTCGAGACTTGTTTTGTTTGATTTAGTGATCTATCGCTTATCGAGCTATGCCTTATAAAAGTCATATTTTCAGTAAATCACTTTGTGTCACAGTTTTCGAAAACAGTTCAGATTAATTTAAATCTATATGCCAGTTAAAGCCGGTCACTCGACTATCGATATCATCTTTTGGATTACAGATTTATTTTTCAGGGATCACGTGATCGCCGCTTAAATACAACTTGACAAAAACAGAAGGATCCCATTAAAAATCGACAAAAAATCCCAATGGGCAAACATTTTGCACCTTTAACATATATAAAAAGAAAGCCACATTAATTATCTACCCCGAACAGGTTGTTTTGTTTAGCTAGCTTGTGTATTTCGTGTGCTATGCTATTCCTACTAGCAGGTGTCGATCGCATGAGCTGTCAAAAACGGGACCTTTTTCGTCAATTTTGAGTGGTATCATAACAAAAAGCGCTGTATTTCAGCAATGACTTGGTGGATTGCTTTGAAACTTTCAAAACATTTTACCCACAGTAATCTTACCTGATGTCCAGTGACACGCTCACAGGCCAGTTTGACCTTGCCGTACGACCCCTCGCCCAGTGTCCGCAGCAGCTCAAAGCGGTTCTTCAGGTTGTGACGCTGGGGCTGAATTAGTGTTGCCGTTCCTGGCGTGTTGTCATGTAGGGTGGGAGTTCCTGGTGTGTTGTCATGCAGGGTGAGAGTTCCTGGTGTGTTGTCATGTAGGGTGAGAGTTCCTGGTGTGTTGTCATATAGGGTGAGAGTTCCTTGCGTGTTGTCTTGCAGGGTGAGAGTTCCTGGCGTGTTGTCATGCAGGGTGGGAGTTCCTGGTGTGTTGTCATGCAGGGTGGGAGTTCCTGGTGTGGTGTCATGCAGGGTGGGAGTTCCTGGTGTGGTGTCATGCAGGGTGGGAGTTCCTGGCGTGGTGTCATGCAGGGTGAGAGTTCCTGGCGTGTTGTCATGTAGCGTGGGAGGGTCTGTAGCCTGCTTTGTGTTGTCCGGAAAGATGTGACCTTTTGCGGTGTTATCCGGCAATTTTTGATGACGTTTAGCCCCCATGATGCTTTGTGCTTCCGTGGACGGCATGATGTTGGCAGACACTGTATAAACACTGACACGTACAATGATACACCTTGACACTGACAAGTATAATGCTATGTACACCTTGACACTGACACGTTACATGGTCACTGAACTGAAGTTCTTTCTGTAAGTGCTCTAGACTTAAGGTTCAAGACATGGGCACTGACTGAACAACACAGCTCGCACGTGTGTCCGTAGACCTGTCGCTGATCATCAATGTGTCTGGACTACAGCCCAACACACATACAGGGCTTACACACAAACAGGGCTAACACACATACAGGGCTAACACGTGTGTCCGTACCCTAACCCTAGTTAAGTCTAGACTACAGCCCAACACACAGGGCTAACACGTGTGTCCTAGTCCTGACCCTAGTCTAGACTACAGCCCGACACACTTACAGGGCTAACACACATACAGAGCTAACACACATAATCATCAGTTACACGACCTGCTCTCTGTGTATTGTTATCGTTGAGTCACACAAGTTATGAACAGTTACACGATGATCTGTGTCAGTGTATTGTTATCGTTGAGTAACACAAGTTATGAACAGTTACACGATGATCTGTGTCAGTGTATTGTTATCGTTGAGTAACACAAGTTATGAACAGTTATACGATGATCCTGTGTCTGTATATATATTGTTATCGTTGAGTCACACAAGTTATGAACAGTTACACGACGATGATCCTGTGTCTGTATATTGTTATCGTTGAGTCACACAAGTTATGAACAGTTACACGACGATGATCCTGTGTCTGTATATTGTTATCGTTGAGTAACACAACTTATAAACAGTTACACGACGATGATCCTGTGCCCGTGTATTCAGTGTTATCGTTGAGTCACACAAGTTATGAACAGTTACACGACGATGATCCTGTGCCTGTGTATTGTTATCGTTGAGTCACACAAGTTACGATCAGTTACACGATGATCTGTGTCAGTGTATTGTTATCGTTGAGTCACACAAGTTATGATCAGTTACACGATGATCTGTGTCAGTGTATTGTTATCGTTGAGTCACACAAGTTATGATCAGTTACACGATGATCTGTGTCAGTGTATTGTTATCGTTGAGACACACAAATTATGAACAGTTACACGATGAACTGTGTCAGTGTATTATTATCGTTGAGTCACACAAGTTACGATCAGTTACACGACGATGATCCTGTGCCTGCATGTGTATTGTTATCGTTGAGTCACACGAGTTATGATCAGTTACACGACGATGATCCTGTGTTATCGTTGAGTCACACAAGTTAAAACACTTACACGACAATCCGGAGTCTGTGTACCGAACCCACTGTAATGTCTATACGTGGTCCATGACAGCACCCACTGTACTGGACACACACAGTACACACTTTTTGTGCTATACATAGTTCCTGATCGCGCCACACTAACGTGTTATGGTATTGCTGGGTGTCTCACCGATAGAACCACACACACATTACACACACATGTCCAATCGTGGTGGCTCTATCACAGTCGCGTCACACTAACGTGTTATGGCATTGCTGGGTGTCTCACAGCTAGCACCACACACATTACACAAACATGTCCAATCGTGGTGGCTATACAATTGTGTCGGTACACGTCGGGCCGCCATTGCGTGTACACGAGCCGTGAAAGATCCCGTGTTACACATGTTGGTGCATTGTGCGCGTTCAGTATGTGACTGGTATCAGTGGGCCGCACAGTTTCCTCTCTCGCCCCGCGTTGTCGCGTTCAGTCAGCTATTTATAGACTCTAGCTCAGCGGCGGCAGTAATGTCGCTGTGTGTGTATCGCGTTCATTGAGCTATTCATAGACTCAGGCTGAGCGTACGTACGATTGTTATTGCAGTGTTGCTCTGTGTGTGTGTGTGTGACTGCGTGTGTCTGATATGCGTGTGTCTTTCATTTTACTTGGATGTCTAAGTGTGTGTATATATTTACGTGTATATGCAGGGCCGGACCAAATGAGTTGTACGGGGGGGGGGGGGGGGGGGGTTCCTCCTTTTTTGGGGGGGCAAATCAGCGAAGTGGCGAAGCCACAAGCGCGCGCCTGCAAAGCAGGCGCGCGAACTAGGGGGGTCCGGGGGCATGCTCCCCCGGAAAATTTTTGAAAAACGGTTAAAATCTGTGCAATCTGGTGCATTCTGGGGCTTGTTTTGAGGGTTAAGAGCAGCATTGTGGGGGGGGGGGGGGGTACCTTTTTCTTATCGGATTTCACATTGAATAAAATTTGTTGGAGGGGGGGGGGGGGTGGGAGATGGGATAGAGCCACTTGTTAATTGTTTCTTGTTCACAAAAGCACTAATGAAAAATTTGCTCCAGGGGCTTGCAACGTAGTACATTATATGACCTTACTGGGAGAATGCAAGTTTCCAGTACAAAGGACTTAACATTTCAATCATATAAAATTGTTTTTAGTACCGACAATAAAATATTTACTTCAGGGTCAGTTTTCACTCAAGAAAACAGAGTTACACACATTTTAATAGGACACAAACCGCGCGTAAGGTTACACGACCCACCCGCTACATATTTAATAATTGTAATACTGCAGTTACGTGGACATGCTCAAGTGGATATCAAGGTCGTGTATTTGTCAGCAGTTGCCATACCACGCATTTTTGTGTGTTTTGAGAAAGTACCCCCGATAAGTAGAGGTTACATACTGAGTCTCAGTGATTATTAAAAATAATGGTCGAAGTTAGCGGATCATGAAAAATGCGAGCTTTAGCGACCTTTTTCATGACCGCGAACTGAGACCATTATTTTTTATAATCACTGAGACGAGGTGTGTAACCTCTTTATTCCTCCTTTCTTCAGTTATTCAAAGAGAAGAGGAGTTTTTTTGCGAAAGTTTGATCGAATCCTATTCACTCAACCAGTCAACCTGCGATCGATTAATGCGCGGTTGTATAGTTCCGTGCAAATCATTCCATTCTGTTAACACTTCTTGTCAGTTTTCCTATTTTGGACTAAAATCGAATACACAGATTATGCTGTTATTCTGCTGTGGCGGCAAAGGCAGATATTGTGTGTTCAGTATATGTTTTGGTATCGCTTAGGATAATGGTCTTTAATCAAATGGGACTAGCAGACGAACTTTTGCACCCGTGTTCCAACGTTAAAAACTGTATGAAGTTCAGTTTTCTGGGGAAAATAGTGTATGAAACCGCTTTATGTTGTTTAAATTGATGAGATGTGTGCATTTGGTTGCGTGTGATCTGTTTATTAAATGAAATATTGTTGAAAACTGACCGTCGGATTGCAGTCTGTTGTCGAAGAAACTGAGTGAAAAGAAATTTGAAAGGGGAACTACTCTTGTCGCTAGACAAAGTATGAGAGTTACTTGCCTTGGGAATTTGCTTGTGATGAACGTTTGTGCACAGCAGACCTAGATTCAGAAAACAACCAAACTCATGGATTTTATATGGAGATTCATGTGTTCAAGCCTGTAGTTGTTAATTTAAATGCGGTATGTTTGTATTGTTTGCTCCAGAGATGTATACTTCGTACATTAGAGCGTTCGGAACTTTTCAGTCGCAAAAGTAGTACCGACGCAGAACAGCTTCTCAACCCATTGCGCTATCGAGGATTCAGGCTGTTGCTGGGTCGTTATTTGTTTGGTTGCTGGGTGTTTATCGAAAAATAACTAGCTCTACAAGTTCACAGAGGTAAAGAAGCAGAGGGGGGAATAAGGGATTTTATGCCTTTCTTTTAGAAAGTAAAGGAACGTTTTAACTGCATTCGCAAATTTGACGTAAGATCTGTTAACACTCTTTCTACAGCTTTCTACTCTGATCTTGTTATGGAATGCAGACGTATTTAATTCAATCAGATACACAGTTTGAAGGATTTTGAGTGCCTCGATGTCAATATTTCCTCTGTCTATGTTTGTGCCCCTTGAGTCAAGGAAAATAAAACCGAGTTAAAAAAAAATTGACCAAGACGATAAAAAGACGACAGTCCCGCACAACGCACACTAATTAAAGGAATTTCTTTATCCCGAGTTGGGTTATTTACTTTTCTTGAATCTTAAGGAACAATGTGCACTGCCTTATCATACAAACTTGTAGTCGGACAAGAATGTTCTTCTGAATAACAACGATGCAAAGTGTATAAACATATATATTTTCTAACATTGTTTGTTTTGAATGTTTTCGGTTTGTATTATGTGTCACCGGGCTTGTTAGGGCCCGCACGCCTTACTAATACATTTGTGCGACTCTCTCTCTCTCTCTCTTTGTCTCTGTCTGAAATTCACACACACACACACACACACACACCTCACGCACGCATGCACGCTGTACGCACGCACACATACAGACACACACACACATTCACACACACACACACACACACACACACACACACACACACACACACACACACACACACACATTACGGGTGGATGTCAAAATAAACATCTTTGGTTATACTATATCCTCGTTTATAAAGAATGATCGGATTGTATTAGATATCTACCTTGCTCTATTCCCCCCTTTCTCTATCATTCCTCTATCCCCCCCCCCCCCCCCCCTTCAGATAACTGACAGATTTAGCCCCGCACATTTGGCATCACCCAGCTTTTGCTATGCATAGATTAAATACAACTTTGCAAACACCCAGCTACATGGATTAGTTTTAGGACACGACGAATGAGGTCGGGTGAGGGCGGAGGAAACCGAGGTCAGACAATCCTTAAGCCAGCCTCCAAAGATCCTAGTAGGTTTTCAATTAGATAAGAGGGTTTTTGTTCACTTGAGCGGGACCCCACTTGAGCCCATTGATTAGCCAACAATTTGGCTACTAGTTTTGTGTTGAGTTCATTTCGCAAACGAGTATTGCGAATATTCAGGGTTGAAATGATGTTACCACTCCAGTACCAACATGCATTGCCTAATCACCGAAGGTGGCTGACGTCAATGTACAAAACAATTTCCTTACCAAGAATTCTTGGCGGTTTGGGCGACTTTGAAGATATTTTTCTTTTTTGTACGATTACGCCCCATGGTCGTGTTTAGTAACTAAAGGAAAGCTAGCGGTTAAAAACGGCGGTCGACAGATACAATGAAAGGGTATACGAACTTGTAAGATTATATTCCTGTGGATTTGCGAATACAACATACATATCCTATCTACTTAACGAAGCCGCTATGCAAGATCAGCAGTAGTTCCACTTCCTTGTTGGCTCAAGGTAACTTCAGTATCATATCAATTTGAGATACGCCTGTGATAGGTAGTTGGTTGTGAACTGGCAGCTAATACTGTCATATTTTTCCCAACATGACGGCTCGGGACGCTGTTCGTGTTGTGTTTTTTGTATTCTTCGTGATGTTACTTCGTGTCAAAGAAATACACGGTAAACAAGGTTAAACATGTTCTTTATTCTTTTCCTTAGTAATGAATGTATTCTCGTTTTTCAATAATGTATGTGAATACAAGCTTTATCTACGTTTTGAAAAAAAAAGATTATCTTATCCTTTTATTGGCCAGGATTATAGTGTAAATTCCTGTACCATGTCTCACTAAACATGATAATTATATATTAATGCGTTATTATCACTAAAAGTCTGATTTATGTGCAAGGATTTACGACTTGTGTTTCGGCCATGTTTAAATTGATTTTTAAATCTCCACTTTCTCGGATTTTCATTGAAATTTAATGTAGGCTTATCATGTCAGGCCTCACTTGGTCACATACCAAACATGAACAGCCTAGGGGCTCTCTGTGCACACTCTTTGTTTTTGTTTTTTAACATGTTGTAAAAGGTACTGGTGAATTTCTCGGGAATTATGTGTTCAACAAATTTTAACTCACAATAGCAAGGGTATTGATTTTTGGTATGTGACCGATTGGATGGGATGGTCTTGTGACTGCATGGATTTAAACGATGAATTTGCTTTTGTACTCCTGTTCTTTTTGTGTCTTAATGCTGTATTTTGGTTTTGTACATGTGTATAATAATGTCATTGTAAAGCGCTTGGAGCTTCTAGGTAAGCGCTCTATAAGTTTCCATTATTATTATTATTATTATTATTATTATTATTATTATTATTATTATTATCCCATTGCATTGCCAGATCTGAGGTGTGTTCACGAGGCAGAGTGGGCATTCAAGCGGCACTAAATACTTACCTGAAGCAAAAGAACAAAAAGTCTGCAAATATTACCCATTCACAGCGTCTGAAAAGTAAATAACTGAAAACGTGTAAACGCTTGCTGTTACTTATTCCTGACGTATGGGGACATACTTTTTAAAACGAACCAAAACCGTACTGAAACCTTTTTTGTGTTTGTGTCTCGTTTTTACCACAATTATCACTTGACAAATCAAAAAAGTAAGTAAACTGCCAGTAGACCTACTCTTTGGTCGAATGCTTTAATTCAGCGATAACAGGTGTGCTGACATAGTCCTATTTAATTAGTTTAATTACTTCCAGGGCTTTTCCCATCGTTGCGGGGATGTATAAGCTTCCTGCAAAGTTATAGGTTTGAAGTCCTTACCAATTACGAGAAATAATTAATTCTTTATTGCACTGTTTTGCAACAGTTCTCCAGGACTTGGGCTATTTTTAGACCGTTGACGTCACTTCGTGACGTTTCGTAAACCAAAGATGGCGTCGGAGACTGTTTTGTTTACATTCGACACTATCAACACCACTTTGCAATACTGACATAATTTTTTCTGTGTTCGAAAGCTACAGCCAATCGTTATTATATCCCCTTAGGTACAGTTTTATAACATTATTGGCACATGTAAACAATATGAATTAATTAATGAACGCTACGAATATGGCAGCCTTTAAGCGTCTTTTTATGTGTAACAACACGACTGAAAAGTGTTTTCTTTGGCCAAACCATCCAAACGTGTGTCACAGATTGCTTGTCGAAAACGTGGTAATACAGATATCACCCTTGGCGGACAGTCTTTTGTTATCGCTCGTATACAACGAGTGAGTACAGCGGCGGGTGGGTTGTATTGCACTGTAACCCCACCCAGTGTAAAACATTTCCTTGTCGCCACACAACCGCGGTATGAAAAGTATTAGTGCGAGCTCTCTCTCTCTCTCTTTCTCTCTCTCTCTCTCTCTCTCTCTCTCTCTCTCTCTCTCTCTCTCTCTTTCTCTCTCTCTCTCTCTCTCTCTCTCTCTCTCTCTCCTTTCGTATCAGTATTGTTTGCTTTACATGCCGTTTACCATCCTGTTTTGAGCTGTATTCTGGGACGCATGTATGCGTGCGAATTGGCTTGATTTGAAATGAATACTCGTATATATTTGTGCACAAGCAAATCGAGGTAGAAAACCCCCTCTATGAATGTTTACTGTCGAAATTTGTGCGTCTCTTAAAGCAATGTCTGGATCTCGATTGGATGTTCAAATACACATATAACAATGAATCTTGACAATCATTTCGCGTGTTTGTCTTTTGAAACAAAAGGTAAACTTGTAGGTCTGACGTTTGGTGATTTTGTTTGGGGTTATCCTACCGGTCATTATAACATTATAAGATGTTTGATGGGTTGTTGACAGACCAGCTTTTTTGTCGGTCCGAGGGGGAGCATTGACCAAGGCCGAAGGCCGCGGTCAATAAATATGAAACAAAAGTCGATATGCTCCCCCAGGACCGACAAAAAAGCTGGTCTGACAACAAATCACCAAACATCGTTTTTGTCATGATTCTGGTAGTGCGAAATTAGGTGCAAAATCAACACAGAGAGCAATGCTTTGAAACGCGAGTTCTGTTATTATGATACATGTTTGTGGGCCCCAGCACGTTGCAGTCAAAGCTGGTGTGTGAAAGCAACTTTCTGTGATTTGAGTCTATAAAATGTTGAGACAAGTATGTCAGGTTTGAGGTTTTAGGTTTCGACCGACTACAGAATGGTGCGTAAAGCCAGCAGTAAACGTCTTTGAGACGAGAGTGCCTACACTTTGCATTCGAGCGATGGGATTGTCTTATTTCAAACGATGTGATTTGCTTGCACTGTCAGCGTCGGCATCTCACAACATATCTGTCGATTATCGTGCGACGATCGAGTCGGGGGCAAGGAATAGCATGAAGCAAAGATGAGTCTTTTTCTATTGTTACCTTTCTTTTCTGTTGCTGGTGCTTATAATATTGTGCGGACAGATGCGAGTGCGAGTGTTTTTGCCCCCAAGAATTTGTGTGGGTATTGTTTTTACTTGTTTCATACCCACACCAAAACCTGACAATCCCCCACCCCTCACAATCCACGAACATAATTATGTTGTGGAAGCCACGTTAGGTCAAGAGCTATTTCTGAGAATAATCAACCCACTTGACATACATATTTGAAACTGTGTGAAATGATCATCTCGCATCTACTTGAGGTAATGTGCACTTAATATAAAATAATACGCCGAACACATGTGAAAGTTATTAGTATTTTAGAGGGTGGGAATATTGTGTTTTTTGGTGTTTTTGTGGGGGGTCACCACATACACACCTCTTCGAAAACGAACGGCAGAGGGGATCAGCTCGTTACTCCCCCGTATCGCTACTCCCCCGGCTCGATACTCCCCCGTATCGCTACTCCCCCGGCTCGTTACTCCCCCGTACACAGAAAATGACTGGATAACCCTGTAATAGCTGTTTTGTTTGTTTCTTTGTTTGTTTATCCAGACAATTTCTCCGGAAAAACAATATTTCATGCTAACTTACTATCACAGGGTTATCCAGTCATTTTTTGTGTACGGGGGAGTAACGAGCCGGGGGAGTAGCGATACGGGGGAGTAACGAGCCGGGGGAGTATCGATACGGGGGAGTATACGTAGCGATGCGGGGGAGTAACGAGCTGAGCATCTCGTTACTCCCCCGTATCTCTCTTCTTAAAATATATACTTTTTTTGTCAAAGATGTACTGTACACGAATGTACAGGCAGATCTGACAGTTGTAAGTTCTTTAAACATGCTCTCTCTCTCTCTCTCTCTCTCTCTCTCTCTCTCTCTCTCTCTCTCTCTCTCTCTCTCTCTCTCTCTCTCTCTCTCTCTCTAAGTCAGAACATTTAACGTACACATTTGAAACTTTGTGAACGAATTATCCCATATATCAAGCAAATGTATACCAAAGACGAAGTAAATCGCTGAAGACATTTTGGAGTTATGAGCATTTAAATGGGTAGCATCTGTTGGGGGTCACTCTGTATTATGCTGAAGCCACCAACATCCCGATCCTTCCATCCCCCTTTGGGCATGGGCAGATTGCCTAGCGGTACCCAGTAAATCAGTTGAGTCTTCAGTCTCTCTCTCTCTCTCTCTCTCTCTCTCTCTCTCTCTCTCTCTCTCTCTCTCTCTTTTTTTCTCTGTCTCTCTCACTCTCGCTCTCTCTCTTTCTCTCTCTCTCTCACTCTTTCTTCTTTCTTTGTCTTTTTGTCTGTCTGTCTTTTTGTTTCTCTCTCTCTCTCTCTCTCTCTCTCTCTCTCTCTCTCTCTCTCTCTCTCTCTCTCTCTCTCTCTCTCTCGCTCTCTCTGTCAGCCTTGAATCCAGAGAAATTATACTTTTGGGCGATTTTAATCTTGATCGTCTGAAACACAACAAGTGCTGGATGGAAAAGTTATCCTTTCATAATTTACAACAATTAGTAACGATTCCAACAAGAGTTACAGCTACCTCATCTACGCTTATAGACCATATATATGTGTGTCAACCCAGGCTAACATTATTGAAACCTCAGTTCCAAGTATTGGTTGTAGTGATCACTTTCCAATATATTTCCGGTCAAACTGGGCTGCTTCAAAATAGACTGCTACACCGGGACTCGTGTGATTATCAGCACGGAACCCGTGTTTCAAAGCATGGCTCCCTGGGTTGATTGTGCACTTATTTTCTCACTACCAAAATGATGACAAAAACGATGTTTGGTGGTTTGTTGACAGACCAGCTTTTTTGTCGGTCCTCGGGGAGCATATGGTCTTTCGTTTCATATTTATTGACCAAGGCCGTTGTTTCATATTTATTGACCGCGGCCTTCGGCCTTGGTCAATAAATATGAAACAAAAGACGATATGCTCCCCCTCGGACCGACAAAAAAGCTGGTCTGTCAACTACCCATCAAACATCTTATATTGTTAGGATTATTGTTTTTAAGTAATACACAGCTGGGTATGCCGAAGAAAATGTTCCATTCTTATGTAATATTTTAATGGACAATAAAGTGCTGTTTTTGTTATTGTTATTGTTATAACATTCTATACTATCAGTCTGTATCTAATTTGAACACGTTCTATTGATAATGTATCACTCGTGCGTGCAGCTGACGAGGTGCAGGTGTGTTCTTGTGATAGTGACACTGACGGCGGTTGTGTTGCGAATCAACCCTGTGGTCCTGGTGGCAACTGTAACAAAGGTATGCATACATGCGTTACTTTCTTCACTTAGAAGAGAGTACGCGTTCTGACAAAGTGCGATTAAATTATAGTACTTTCATTTGTTTGACGCACTTCATGTGTTCAACTAGGCAGTAACACTAAAACAACGGTGTTTACCCGCCATGACTTATCTTCTACACTAATCGGTAGCACATCTAAATGTTGTGAACTGAGACTTGTCGTTTATGAATAGGTTTGCTGTTACAATGAGTGAGAATACAGAGAGAGAGAGAGAGAGAGAGAGAGAGAGAGAGAGAGAGAGAGAGAGAGAGAGAGAGAGAGAGAGAGAGAGAAAGAGAGACAGACAGACAGACAGACTGTAAGACAGGCAGGCAGGCAGGCAGGACCGACCGACCGACCGACCGGCAGGCAGGAAGGCAGGCAGGCAGGCAGGCAGGCAGGCAGACGGAGGGGTAAGTAGACAGACAAACAGATAAACGCGCGCCTCTTTACAGGTATTTTACTGGCATTTTAAAAGATTCCTCAAGGTGTTCTTCTGATGCAGAAAACGTGGCTTATGGAAAACAAGCGGAGATCAGTTCTCGATACTCAAAATCGGGAAAAGCCTGTGTGGCGGTCAACGGCAGGACTGGACACGTGATGAAGTTTCAATCACAGAGCGGAACGAACTGCGTCCACACTGGGGTTAACGACAACAGCCCACAATGGCAGGTGGACCTGGGGCAGAACTACACCGTCACTGAAATCATCATCTACAGTCGGCAGGACCGTAAGTCTTAACCTATTGGGGTTGTAATCATATGTCACCAAGCTCCAGGAATACATTAACATGAGTGTTTGAAAGCTTAGTTATTACAATTTAAAACGGCTGTGTGGAGTTTACGGTTCGATACGGTGATTTCTCCCGAAGTTCTTCTCCCACCGCACCACGGCTTTCTGATTTGTCTTGGTTTAATTCCGTCATACTTTCCGACCCTAATAGGAGGGGCGACATTGCGAGGAACAGATTTGAATTCGAACAAAGAGCTATATCTCGGTTTAGGGTTTAAATTGATGACACGAAACACCAAGAATGGCTTAGAATTAGAGTTTGAACATTATATTATTTATCAAATCAAGATACTCTGTCTGATAATCCTCAGAGACATCCTATTTGGCACTGTTTTGTTTACGTTGTGTCACTGCCTAAATCAGGGGATGGGTGGGGGTGGGGGGGGGGGGGGTGGGTTGCTGACCATATTACAGAGTCCAACGGTTTTCACCCGTCCTGGCGAATGCGTATACCTACCAGAACTGAATGAAATGTGACTACGAACGGAGGTCGGGACTATTTGATATAGTCGAATGTGACTCGACCACCGTTCGCCAAATACCATTCATTTAGTTCCTTGGTATCGTAACGGACCGCTTTTGAGTTAATTACTGCATGTGTGTCTAATTTATAGTACAGCAAATGTCCTTTGCACTTTGTAAGGTTCAATTGGTCATAAAGCTTTCCTAAAATGGCTCCTTATGTGTAATATATTTAAACAAAAGTTCATTTTACTTAGACGTCGTTAACGACCATTACATGCATCGACGCGCGGTATTACAAACGCCGCTTTGGCTTTTCCTAAAAGCTGATGTTACTAAAAACCAGTACGGGTCATTATCGGAAGTCGTTCACTGGAAGTACTCGATAATAATGCAACCCTTTGATACATTTGATCACTCAAAACATTTAGACTGAATTAAAATTTTTAAAAATACAATAATTACGAGTTCAGAAAACAAGGAAAAAGTTGAAATTAAAAAAATAAAGGTTAAAAACGTTCTTGACTTCCAAGAGATTCGAACCGGTGACCTCCAAAGTAACAGCATGGCTGTTGGGAGCTCTACCGATGGAGCTAATTCGGCTCAGTGTCCCACGGGGTATAAATAGAAACTTTAGCTTCAAATACTTCACATTAGTTCTCGAGTATGTGTAGCAATATCGACTCGTGGGTTTCCGAGTATCTTTGTTGGTATTTGTGTAGTTCTGTCGATCTCACTATATAAGGTAAGTTAAGTTGATTACATCCTATGCTCCCGTTCACTTCGTATCAGTTTGTAAAGCAAACTGAAGTAGCTTTAATTTCAAGTGTGACCGACATTATTTTGGCAGTCCAGTTACGAAATGCATTAAGCAATCGCCGAAAAAGCGCTGGCGTCATTTCAGGAAAAGGATTTCCTTATCCAGAGTTCCAAACGTTTTTGGAAATGTTGAAGTTTTCATTCGGGACGATGACACCCTATGGCCGGTTTAATGTATAAAAGGATGCAAGTGGTTAAAAAAACGGGCGTCGACAGAAGCAATGAAGGGGGATACTAACTTATAAGATCATATACCTATGATTTAAAACAAGTCGCGTCATGCAATATCAAAACATACAGTCATTCAAAGGAATGTAGAGTTTACTCGATTATAGAATTTACTCTATAGTCTCTTATAAATATGTCAGTCTGAAACTAAAAGATCGACATAAACACCAAACACCTCGGATAAGTCATCGACATGACTACTAAAATCTGACAAGCCGAAACCCGTAAATCCAGACGGGTCGAGCTGGCCTCGAAAAAAAAATGCGAACATGGGACCTAATATACATAAACCAATTTTATTTTATTTTATTTGGATTACATATTTGTATGAATTTGTACCTATGCAAGCACTGACAAACGTACATATTTCTTGCTTGGGTTACAACGTTGTTCAGTTGAATGTCTAATGTCACTTGCATGTTCCACCCAACGTGTTCAGAGGTTGAAAGACTAGCGGGAATACAAATCACCATTGACGACAAGGAATGCAAAACCCTGCTGCTAGACACATCTAATTACAGTCTTATCCACACCACTGCATGTGACACACTACGGAGAGGCCAGGTCGTCAAGCTGTCCAAAGTTGGCATCACTAACCCACAAAGAAGGATCATAAACTTCTGTGAAGTGCAGATCTGGGGTACGACTCATTTACCTTTTACCCTTCTCTTTGTTTGTACGTGTTTTTGTTGTTGTTATTGTTTTTAAAAAGCGTGGGTCAGGTTAAAATCTGCTTTGGCGTGTGAAAACGTGACCGTGAGTTTATCTGAACGTAGGGTTGTGCATCAAAGTATTTAATCACAGGTCCAGTACAAAGTTCTGAACTTGGAATTACCTCTCGTTTCTTGACATGTTCAATATTTGTTTCATTTAATTAATAATTATGATCATTGTATACTATTCTGATTTTAGCTGTATAACAGTTGATAACACAACATTCACAGATTTGTGATACACTCGCGCGTTATTCTACAGAGTACTGTAAGTACTTGCGAACGACAAGAAGAAGAAAAAGAGTACTATCCTCCCTTTCTATCTGTTTATTGCTGTTAATAAAGGAAATACAGTAACATACGAGATACCTGTTCATTAATACTATTTATGTTTCAGTATGTAGACCAGGACTGTTTGGTCAGAACTGTGACCAGACATGTCACTGTCACAGCAACGTTACCTGTGATAACTACTCTGGCATATGTCCCAACGGTAATTTCTTGAGTTCTTTTGAGTAAACTTCTCTCCCTCTTTCTCTCTCTCTTTCTCTCTCTTTCTCTCTCTCTCTCTCTTTCTTTCTCTCTCTCTCTCACTCTCTCTCTCTCACTCACTCTCTCTCTCTCTCTATCTCTCTCTCTCTCTCTCTCTCTCTCTCTCTCTCGCTTTCTGTGTGTGTGTGTGTGTGTGTGTGTGTGTGTGTGTGTGTGTGTGTGTGTGTGTGTGTGTGTGTGTGTGTGAAGGCTCCAGAATCAAATGGGTTTAGGTGTAAGCCACAGGTGCCTGCCAATAAAGAGGAGCTGGTGGTGGGGGGTGTCGTTGCCGGAGTTTTTTTCCCTCCATTTTTGTGTGCTGGTGATCAGGGTTGCGCTTACACAGCAAAAGGGAGGAGGCGGAAGGCAGAGGGGGAGGGGATGGGGGGTATAGAATATATTTTTGTTTTCAAGCACAAGCATAACGTCAATGGCAGACGACGCAGCATACGCTGCAATTAGAGACAAAGGTAGGGAAAATATCTTAACATCTGTAAGTATACTTATGCTAATAGCTAAACGTTAAATTTAATACTCCACTTTGTTTTTATGCGACACCTTTTCACAGCAGCTGAATTTTACTGACAGAGTTTTTCGCCGATTATTTATAACAGCTGTACGTTTCTTATACGTCGGCAGACAGCAAACCCGTCAAGATTTGAAAAGCTGTCTGCGATCGAGTCTGGCTGCCGTTGTGTCCTTGTATGCTCAAGTGAACCGTTGCATGCACATGGCAGATTTTGATAGGGTTATTAATTATGCCCGAAATCAATCCCGTTGGACTGGCTTTGCCCCAAAATGTGATTGTGGTTACACGAAGATGGACCACGACTTCTTCTGTCCGTTGTAAATCCAGTTAAATTCATAGTACATCTTATGCAGTATTCACGTGAACTTATGCAAGGCTCTTTGAGGTAGGCTCTATATTTACTCGACATATTAGTTCGTGTGTTTATTTGACTTGCTTTTCAAATCCACGAAGGCAATAACTAACCGACAGTGTGTCCTTCCCAATGCCCAGAGTGTGTTGACGGCTACTTTGGTGCAAACTGCAGCGTCGAGTGTGGTCAGTGTTCGAACAACGCTGTGTGCAACAAGACCATTGGATTCTGTCCTGGCGTGTGTCAGCCCGGGTATGAACTACCACTCTGTAAGCAAGGTGAGCCATCGTAAAGGCCGTCCTAAATAGAGTTCTACGTTTTTTCACCCAGAACGTAGTGTCAAAGGTTCGTGCAGCGAGCTTCGTGAAGTAGACTTCGAGCAATTAACGAACGGTTTTGACGAGGGAGTGTATTGTTAGTTGTCAGGATGTTTCTATGTCACAATGACAAACGCAACACCTATCAAAATCTCTGAGTGTACAACAAAGCAAAATCAAAGATCGTAATGCGAGTCAGGCCTTGCATTGAGCACAGATCAAGAAAGCATAAACAGGAACGTAAACCTTGGCAAAAGTTGACATATTAACACAATAGTGTCAAGTCATTTGAATCATTGACCGAACTTGACGGGGCTGCTAGAGTTCCTAAATAATATTTCCCAAAAGAAGTTGGTCGGTAAGCCGAAAAGGCATAACCATGTGCACTCTCCACAATGTTGTGAATGAAAGTCCTGTTTTGGGCTACATGAAAGTGGATAAAGTGATCTTAACTCAAACTACTGCTATCCTGTTTGCGGATAAGTTATCTCCCGTAGCTTATCAACCAATCTCAGTACAGCTTGCTCTTAGTTATTGTATTTTTATTCTCAGAGTGCCAAAACAAGACATACGGCGAGAACTGCAGAGAACAGTGTGGTCGGTGTGAGAACTCTGCTGCCTGTGACGTCTTTAACGGTTCCTGTCAGGCCTGTGATGGGAATTACTCTATTCCACTGTGCACAGGTACTGAGCACGTCTGCATACATTCTTCTAAACGTTTGATCGCTGACCAAAATGATTGTCTGGGGAAAGCAAAGAGCCGCATTTATGCAGCTTTTTCAATAAGTTTTTAAGAGCGAGAGAGCGCCCGCGAGAGAAAAAAAAAAGAGAGAGAGAGAGAGAGGGAATGAGGGATAGAGGAAAAAAAGGAGAGAATCGAGAAAAATCCCTGTGATTAAATACATGTTAAATGAAATGTCGATACGGATGTTTTGTAAGTCACAAAGTGAATTTTAGATTACCTGTGCGAACGCAAATGTCATGACAAAGTGCAAATGCAAACGTACAACGCAATGAAAACAACACCCAGGATAAATAGCATGAAATTCGCACTTGCAATTTTTCTAAGTAATACCAGAAGTAACAAGAATTGTAAGACACTATCATTCTACAAAGAGTAAATTTCCAAGAAATGTTTGCTTGAGCAGAATCATCTTGTGAACTCTTTGTGATATTCAGAGTGTATGGACGGTTACCATGGCAATGAATGCAGAGAACGGTGTGGCCAGTGTGCGGACAACGATGTCTGTGGCAAGGTCACTGGACACTGTCCTAAAGGATGTCCGGCTGGGTATCAACCACCGTACTGCAACACGAGTACGTGCCCCTGTTTATTTTGTAAACGATTGCTTCTTGAGCGAATGTGCTAATAACATTACAACAACAAAACATATTCCGTGTAATGTTATTTCCTGGTATCAGAAAAGCAAGTATATTCACTTTTAAAACAGAAGAAATACCAATTAAACTCCCTCTGCTTCAAAAACACTATTTGAGAAAAGACTCGGTACCGTAGTTTCACAAGAAAGATAAGAAACCGCCGCCACAAGATCAAATTGTCTGTTGAGCGATCCCACCACGCAATAAGTATTGTCTTCCGGTTGGAAAAAAAAAGATTAAATATAACTTATCAAACACTATTTAAATGCTAGGCGTCTCCTCGATTGTTCATAACGTAATTTTCGTTCACGCATTACAGCGTGCGAGGCCAACAGATACGGCAAGGACTGCAAGGAGCAGTGTGGCCAATGCAGCAACTCCAGACCTTGCGACTTCTTCAACGGAACCTGTGAAGCCTGTCTGGGCGGTTTCAGTCTGCCAATGTGCAAGCGTAAATACTACCAAATTGTTTAATCACGGAGTGTTGTAAGACTGAAAGACAATCTTCGGCGTTGTAATAGTGTTTAGAGACAATCTCCTTGTAAGCATATTATATTTGTGTGTATCTAACTCTCTAGTGCTTTGGACATTCTGCAGAAAACGTTATACGTTAGTGAAAGTTGATTGAAAGAGAGAGAGAGAAAGAGAGAGAGAGAGAGAGAGAGAGAGAGAGAGAGAGAGAGAGAGAGAGAGAGAGAGAGAAAGAGAGAGGGAGAGCATACGAATGTTTAATGCATATATCGGTTGTCAGTCCTCTGAATAATTACACGTCCACAGCCTCAGAACAGAGCCAGGAAGATCCCGACCAAAATTCCAACCAAGGAGGTGTCATTGGGGGCGCCATTGGTGCTGTGGCGGTGGTCGTTGCTGCTGTTGTCATTGGTGTACTTGTTGTCAGGTACATAGTGCTTTTACTTTTTATGAGCCTGTAATGTGTATAGTAATGTCATTGTAAAGCGCTTGGAGCTTCTAGGTAAGCGCTCTATAAGTTTCCATTATTATTATTATTAATAATGTGCACCAGATTTGTTAGTGTTGCTTTATACCCATACCCATCCTTTGTCATTCAGTGCAAATGCTGCTCCCATGGGGTCGCCTTCACGCGGCGGGAGTGTTTCCACCAAGCTACCCCACCCCTTTACTTCTCTTCTTTTGTCTTATTTCTGCCTTACCAGTCCTTTCACCTATATTTCCTTCCAAAAAACTCTCCCTACTATTCCCTGCAGTTTTCTGATTCCTTTCTTGTCTTATTTCTACCTGACTGGATCTGTCACCTTTATTTCACTTCCCAAAAGTCTTCTTTTCCACATCCTTATTTCTCTGTGGTCTTCTTAAGACCCAGCGTGTTTGCCGTGCGCTGCGACCTGTACCGGTTTGGGCTGGTGACCTGATGATTGAGGGGTTTACTTAGTTGCGACTTTGTAGCGCCAACACATCATTTTGGCCCAGTCTTTATCTAAGACAGGAGGTTGAAGAAGGCTTACCCGTTTCAATCAATCGGCTGGTCAAGTCTGGGTATATGTCTTGAGCATATTGCATCGGACCTTTGGCTAAAGGAGCAAGCGGCGGTAGGAGGGGGCGGCGGTAGTCGGGACAAACACTATGCCAAGTTGTTACCTAATCCGTTTCCGCTTGGAAAGAGTTGACGAACATTATGCCAAGTTGTTACCTAACCCGTTTCCGCTTGGAAAGAGTTAAATCTCCTATTACAGATTGATACCATATGTTTCCTCTTATCGCTGCGTATATCCATCTATATCCTTGGCGCTCTGGAGTTGGATAACCGCTCCACCTAAGCGTCCCCTTGTTGGGCTCCGTGGTGGGTGGGGATCAGATGCGACGAAGATAAAGGCCTCAAACATGGCCACCTCTTCTTTTTTTTCAAACACCCAAAACCGAAACAAACGAAGATACTGCGTTGACTCTGACTCTGACGATGAAGTCCGAGTCAGAGCAACAAAGAACAACATCAGCGAGGCCTGGCCCCGTTTCATTGTTGTTGAGACAGCAGATGAGGCACAGCCCATCTCCAAACTTTCGCCTTTTGCGATACAGAAGGTTATTGCAGGAGTATCATCAACGATAGACAACATTAAGAGGCTTCGAAATGGTTCTCTACTGATTGAATGCCCTTCAAAAAAGGCATCAGATGGTCTTCTCCGTCTGAATGGTCAGAAATTTGTTGATAGACCGGTCAAGGTCAGTCCTCACAGAGGCCTGAACACCAGCAAAGGAGTCATCCGATGCCGAGAGCTGGAGGGCCTCAGTGAGGCTGAAATAAAAGAAGGTCTAAAGGATCAAGGTGTCATTGATGTGTACCGGGTGTTGATCAGGAAGGGCGATATCAGAGTACCCACCAACACCCTTTTCGTCACTTTTTGTACACCAACCATCCCTGAGAAAATAAAAGTGGGATTTGTTCAAATAAGAGTGACTTTGTATATTCCATCACCAATGAGATGTTTCCAATGCCAAAGATTTGGACATTCAAAGGCTGGATGTAAACAGAAGGCAGTGTGCGAGAGGTGTGGCGGAGATCCTCACGAAGGTCCCTGCACATCACCACCCACCTGCACAAACTGTAAGGGAAACCATTCCCCGTCCTCCAGAGAATGTCCAAAATACAAGTTTGAACAGGCCATTCAAAAAACAAAAACGGAGAAAAAGATGTCTTTCTCAGACGCCAGGAAGGAGGTTGAAAAAACTGTTTTTTCCTTCCAGAAAAGTTTTGCGGCAGCAGTCAGTCAAAGACCTGCAACAAAGTCAACACCCACCCAGACCAGTATTTCATATAGGTCTGTGGGTGTCCAGGCAGGCCCGTCCATGTTGAAAAGGACAGAGCCCACAAGAAACAAAAGTATTTGTACACAGACAGATGAAAGCACAGGTGGGGATATCCCCACTGGAGACTCTATGGGGTCTCCTGGTGAGGTTTGCTTCACCGCCCCAACTGGAGACCCTGTGGGGGCTCCTGGTGAGGTTCGCTTCACCACCCCAATTGAGGACCCTATGGGGTCTCCTGGTGAGGTTCGCTTCACCACCCCAACCCAGAAGCCCGTTCACAGGGCAACTCACAGGAAGGGGGCCGTCGAGGTAGTGGAGGTAGTGGACCTTACTCAATCCACACCACGAACACCTCCGGACAAGGGAAAAGTTACTCTGCCCCAAAGATCGCCTCGCACCCCAAAAATGGAGAAAAATCCCATCACACTATACAATCATTTTGGGAGTTTATCCGACGAAGAGGGTATGGAGGCAGAAACTTCTTAAAACTAAACAAACATAGCCAATTTTATTCAATGGAATTGTAGAGGGGTCCAAGCTAACTATGAAGAATTATGTCTACTTTTACACAAATTTCATCCTGTTGCTACAGCATTACAGGAAACAATGCTGAAACCAAACAAAGATTTTAATGTATCTGGATACAATGTTTTTAGAAACCATTCAGACAATAACACGTCTGGGGGAGTTGCTCTTTTGATTAAGAAAAGTGTACTTTGTAGTGAGATCAACCTATGTACAAACATTCAAGCCGTCGCAGCACGAGTGACATTAGATAAAACCATCACTCTCTGCAGTGTATATCTGTCACCATCAAAATGTTACACGAAGCACGATCTTGAAAATCTTATTGATCAGCTTCCAGCTCCCTTTGTTTTAATGGGAGATTTTAACGCTCATTCCCCTTTATGGGGCAGCAACTCTCTAAGTACGAGAGGACGAATTCTAGAAGATGTTTTAGACAATCGTAATCTATGCGTTTTAAACGATGGAGTACCAACATATCTCCATCCAGCAACAGGATGCAAGTCCATACTAGATCTAGTTATTTGCGACACCTCTCTTGTTCTAGACTTTGAATTTAAAGTCTATGATGACACATGTGGTAGCGATCATTTCCCTATCTTGATGTCTCAAATAGATGGATTGGAAGAAGCTTCCCCCCAGAGATGGAACCTGAACAAGGCAAACTGGCTGTCTTTTACTGCCGAATGTTCTGTCCAACTCACAGAAGACACTGTCTTTGATGGAAGTGACGACCCATCATCTATTTTTACAAACACTCTACAAGACATTGCCACTGAGTACATCCCAAAAACATCTTCAAACAACCGCATTAAAGTGCCATGGTTTAATAAAGAATGCCAAGAAGCCCGATCTGAGCGAAAGAGAAGTCTACACAGGTTCTACAGATGCCCGACCCTTAGCAAGAAGTTGACTTTCTTCAGATTTCGCGCTAAGAGTCGCACTGTCATAAAACATTCTAAAAGAACATCCTGGAGGTCTTTTTGCTCAAACTTAAACTCTAAGGTATCATCAAGTAAAGTTTGGAATGCTATTCGTAAAAACAAAGGGAAAAAAGGATCTGCATCAATTAACCACCTTGTGGTAAATGGATCCCTTATAACCCAAAAGAATGAAGTAGCAAACGTTCTGGCTTCAACAATGGAAAAAAACTCATCAACAGAAAATTACTGCACAGATTTTCAAAAAATCAAAGCCACCCAAGAACGTAAACCCATAAACTTCTCATCTCAGAATGAGGAGAACTACAACAAGTTGTTCAGTATAACTGAACTCAAACAAGCCTTACAAAAATGCAACAACTCAGCAACGGGGCTGGACGGAATACATTATCAGTTCCTCACACACCTACCAGAAAGTTGTCTTCTGGTCTTGCTGAAGGTTTTTAACCACATATGGGAGAGTGGATCCTTTCCACCTTCATGGCAAGAAGCGATGATTGTCCCCATTCCAAAACCAGGTAAAGATCATACAAACCCCAGCAACTACCGTCCGATAGCCTTGACCAGCTGTCTGTGTAAAACCATGGAGCGATTGGTCAACGCTAGGATGGTGTGGTACCTAGAAAAACAAAACCTCTTAAGTGATGTGCAATGTGGCTTCCGAAAGGGACACAGCACCACTGATCATTTGGTACGTTTTGAGACCTTCGTTCGAGAGGCCTTTGCGAGATCTGAACATGTACTAGCTATATTTTTTGATCTCGAGAAGGCTTACGACACGACCTGGAAACACGGTATTTTAGCTGATTTGCATGAAATGGGTTTTCGTGGACGTCTCCCTGTTTTTGTGGAAGGATTTCTAAGTAATCGATTTTTTACAGTACGGGTCGGTCCCAACCTATCAGAGTTCTGTCAACAAGAGATGGGTGTTCCTCAAGGAAGCATTCTATCACCCATGTTGTTCAACATCAAAATCAATAACATAGTAAAGGCAGTACTGAAAGGATCCGAGTCATCCTTGTTTGTTGATGACTTTGCACTTTGTGTGCGTGGCAAATCCCTACATAGAGTGGAAAGGCAGCTTCAATTATGTATAGACAAGGTGCAAAAATGGGTAACAGAGAACGGTTTCAAATTTTCCGCAAGCAAAACTGTCTGTATGCATCTTTGCAAACAAAGGGGAGCCATGCCAGAACCCTCTCTGGTCCTGAATGGTAATCCTGTCAAGGTTGTTGAAGAATTTAAATTCCTAGGACTGACCTTTGACCGTCGACTAACATTCCTTAAACATATCCAGTATCTGAGAACATCATGTCTGAAAGCTCTGGATGTATTGAAAGTGGTTTCTCATACGGACTGGGGTGCTGACCGCACAGTCCTACTCAGACTTTACCGTGCTTTAATCCGATCCAAGTTGGACTATGGTTGTGTCGTCTATGGTGGAGCCGCAAAATCCAACCTAAGGCTATTAGACACAATACACCACCAGGGTATACGTCTTTGTCTGGGAGCTTTCAGGACGTCTCCAGTACAGTCCTTATATTTTGAGGCCAAAGAACCCTCTCTGAGGCTGCGACGCCTGAAACTCACCCTAAATTATGTGTTGAAACTGAAAGCTATGCCTACAAATCCAGCCTACCAATGCGTATTTCAACCACAATGCTCTGAATTTTTTGAAAGTCACCCAAATGATCGAGCACCTCTGTCTTCTCGGATTCAGTCACATCTGGCCGAATCAAAGATAAAACTCGATCATGTTAGTGAAAATCGATGGACAGAAACACCTCCATGGACATTGCCAGATCCAGTTGTTCGACTCGATCTGACAAGGTTAAAGAAGTCAGAGACAAATGATTTGATTTTTAAACAGTGTTTTAGCCAGTTCTGTACCGAGTTTCCTTCCCATCAACGAATATACACTGATGGGTCCAAAGCTGAAAGTAAAGTGGCATCAGCTTCTGTCACTGGTCCTAAACTCGATAGGGCCTTTTCGGCCCGTCTTCCGGATGACAGTTCTGTATTTTCTGCAGAGTTGAAAGCTTTACAGCTAGCTCTGAAACAGGTATATCAGTCAAAAAAGAAAGACTTCCTGATTCTGTCGGATTCCCTATCAGCTCTTACCGCCGTGAAGAGAACTCAGCTAGATCACCCACTGTTGGTCGAAATCCAAGAGCTACATGCATCTCTGATTGAAGAAGGCAAAAGGATTGTGTTTGCATGGGTGCCATCCCATGTTGGAATTAGAGGCAACTCTGCAGCTGATCAAGCTGCTAAAGAAGCCAGAGAAAGACTCATCACTGACAAACACACAAAGCATTCAGATTTCAGAACTCGCACCAACATGTACATAAAGTACCTATGGCAGAGTGAATGGGACGAATGTGAAGAAAATAAACTTCATAAGATCGTCCCCCAGCTGTCGGACAGCCTACCCCAATGTCGCCTCAACAGGAAAGAAGAGACAGTTCTCTGTCGCTTACACATTGGGCACAGTCACATTACACATTCGTATCTGCTGAAAGGTGAAGATCCACCATACTGTTTTGGATGTGACGAACCATGGACATTAGAACATGTTCTCACAAAATGTGTAGACGTTCAAGAATTTCGAGACAAACACTACAATGCGGAAACACTGAAGGTTTTATTCCGGGATGTTCCCCCGGACAAGATTTTTAACTTTTTAAAAGAGATCAAGATTTTTTACAAGATTTAAAGTACCAGAAGTGAAAACTAATAATTTTTAGAACCTTCTTTTACAGTGATAGATTTGAATGTAAATAGTCTGAAACGTAGAACTTGCCATATGAAGGGAAAAGAAAATAACTGCATCGGTCTCGAATAGCAGCTAGCATCTGCTGAAGAGACATTAAACCCCAAAAACCAACCAACCAACCAGTGCAAATGCGGTTGGTGACGTAGAAGAAAAACTTCTGTTCGGTATCATGTTTGTACGGTTTTCCGACGCATCATTTATACGATAATAGCGATGTCTGATCAGGCGAAACAACCCTAAATGTACGCGAACAGTCACATACATTGATTCCTGTTACAGAGTGTTTGTTAAGTCTTTGGAGTTAGCGTAGACATCAGTTAAGATTGACAATAAGACACGTGTCGTATCACCATAGACTTAGCTAATGATGTTAAACATTACACATAATAATGTCTCTTTGACGTTTTCATCGGTATTACGGTCGATAACAAGTGCAAAACATGTAAGCTAGGATACAGTGCACGCAATGAGTTATTTCTTTTTTGATTTTTTGTTTTACAGACGGAGGCAGAAACAGAAGGAGCAAGGTTCGGGCTCACCACCCACGAGTTTGCAGTCTGAACATGGAAGAGGCATAACGGAACTCCCATTAACTTCGCTTCAAGGTGAACCAACTGCTACTTTGCTAGATTGTGTTAGTCTGCTTATTCAAATAATTATGTTTTGCCAACGGATGTTGCACACTCGTCGATGCAAACTTATCTCCCAGCAAAAGCGATTATTTTCCATAACAATGTTATGCTACTTCCCCATGTCTTTTTCTCGACAGAAACTCCAGTAAAACGCACAGCCAAACCGAGTGTAGCCGTCAAACCGTTCATCCAACCAAAGAAGACAAAAACCGAGAACAGCAATGCCGAGGATAGCCAACACATCTACGCCAACGCCCCCACTACCACCGCCCAGTCAATACCAGCTACGACAACAAACCCGCCAAGACAAGCTGAACTAACCCAAACAAGTGATACGGCTCCAGAACCACAGTCAACTGAAGAAGACGACGAGGGTGCACTCGATGACGAAGCGCCGGTTTACGGCAACGTAGGCAACGTGTATGCTATGTTCAAGGCCTCCAAGCCAGAACTTGACAGGGTGCAGAAGTACCTGGTGGACAAGCTGGCTTCTGAACGGCTTCGTGAAGAATTTCGGGTAAGTGATAAAGTAGCTGATCAATGTCGCCTTCATCCTTTTATGGTTCGATTGGCACTCACGGAGGTGAACGAGCATGAGCTGTGTATATGTAAAATATGAAATATAAAATGTATGCATGAGAAATTACAGCAATATTCTTATCAAAAGAGCAAAACATCACACTATCACACGTGGCTAGGTAGGATGCCAGCCGGCCTTTTTTTTATGTCGCAGAAGATCCATACTGTCTATCTACACTCCCTTCCCGAATACTGGTAATCAAACTTTACTCAGTACCCAACACTAAGGCGGTCTAATTCGTTATAATTTTTTTTTTAATGTACAACACTGATTTCTCGCATAATTTGTTCTTTTCATTCAAGGGACGTAACCACTCGGTGCGTTCTGGAATCAATCGAATTTTGGGTTACAATCTATCAAACTGACCACAAATTTGCTTCACTTGCAAACAACTGAGATGTTGTTCTACTTCAAATAATTTTGCTTGGAAACACTCTGGAGTTTCTTTTGACAGAAATCCGGTTGGCGTCCTACCAAAAGCCGAACTTTGACTTTTTTAACATCACAATACTCAACCCTTGTGTCACAAACGGCAAGGTACCCACCGACAGGCACGAGTGCTCCAAATTGTCACTCTGCTTCAACAAGAGGACTGTCTGTACCCGTCACTTGCTGTTTGTTTCATTTCACTGGTAATGTCCACGAGAATTACGTGGTAATGTTCCCTTTCCCTCATCATCGGCTTCCTTGATGGATACCCCAGATAACCGTTGCTCGCAACAACCAACTGCAACATTTGCCGCAATGCGACACATTTGAATTGATTGACAGGTCGTTTCGAAACTGACATCGGGTTGTGTTAGTTCGCGCATTGACTTCAGACACTGCACGTGCGTACACTGTGCACTGAAAACGCATAGGACAGTGGTAGGTCAAGGACGTGTATATGTCACAATAGCCTGCTCTATCTCTCTCTCTCTCTCTCTCTCTCTCTCTCTCTCTCTCTCTCTCTCTCTCTCTCTCTCTAGTCGGGTAGCTGAAATCTGTAGCTTGCCAAATAAATGGGACGCTAAACGTTGAGGGTTACAAGCATCCACCTGGTCTCAATGGAGAGTCTGGACGTGGAGTAGTGTAGTCCAGGTAGGTGGACATTCTGAATTTGGTTTGGCCGCCATGACACTTTTCAAAATGGCCGCCTGAAAATCTTATGCGGGCCATATCTCACGTGTTATATTTGATGGTTTCTGTCTCGTTTCCAATTTCCCCCTCGGTGGCCCCTTTCAAAAAGGGTGCACACCGGTTCTTCTTGATTGCGAGTGTTATCGATTGTTTCGCTGTGGTTAAGAACCGGTGTGTACCCTTTTTGAAAGGGGCCACCGACTTCAACCCAGGTTTGAACGGCTCAACTGCAAGAATGCAGGGGCTCAGAGAACAATTTTGGGACATCTTAAAGGAAAACACCAATTCCCTCCAACACTATTTCGCCGAATTCATCGAGGGGGAAATTGGAAACGAGACAGAAACCATCAAATGTCTCCGCGACGAAGCCCTCGCCATCGCGGGTAAAGATGAAGAAGCCTTCAACATGCTGAAACTCAGCCTCCAAAAATTCATTAAGGATGAACAAACTTTGGTACAACGCCACCGTGACTACGAGGAAGACAGGGAAAGACGCGAACACCGCAACCAACAACGGAAACGGCCACGGGACCACTCAACAAGTAACTACAGAATCCCCAAGCTGCCAAAGCTACATTAGGCAACATTTTTGTCTAAATCCTACACTCCGGTCTGCCCTCGGGCGGACCATCCTCATCTTCCAAAAAGGGATGAATTGTTTCGTTGCTAAACCACCTTATGAAACAACCAACACACCCCCTCCCCCTGTCAACCTGTACATACAGTACACAGACAAAATAATGAGAAGGGTTGAACAAACAACCACACCACTCCCCACATTTACCTGTACCATCAGTACACACAACAATACGGAGAAGCCTCAATCACTGAGAGGACAGTACACACAAATACACCCAAACAAGGGAAATGAAAAATAGTCATCTATAAATGATTATTCTCAATCGAGAAACAAAGTGATGAGGATATGGGTTTGAATAGTTGTCCCCTGACGAGGCTACCTTTCAGTTTCCCCAGAACACCTCTATAAAATCACAAAGAAGCTATCCTAACAATTTGAAACTGTAAATATTGCCGAAAAGTACTATAATTGGGAGAGGTACTTAGGGATCTCTGGGCTGCCTACTGCATTTGCCGGGTTTGGCAGACCCTTGATTTTTTACCCCCAGAAAATAAGCCGATTAATGCTCCGGTCAGATTGTCATTAAATGTTTGACTGAATCACCCTGAAAGAAACCCCATTGATTTAAATTGGCATTATATTGCTTCTATTAAAATGCAATCATGTACTGCTGGTAATTTGGCTGTTATTTTGAGCATGTACATGATTAGGCACAACAATGA
>NC_090248.1:56255384-56380384 GCF_037325665.1 Littorina saxatilis | reverse complement strand
TCTCTCTCTCTCTCTCTCTCTCTCTCTCTCTCTCTCTCTCTCTCTCTCTCTCTCTCTCTCTCTCTCTCTCTCTCTCTCTCTCTCTCTCTCTCTCTCTTTGAAACGAACAAAACCGCACTTGTCTGTCGACTGTATATGCCGCAGTACAGGTTCCTGCATGTGTCATCCTTCTACGACCAAAGAAAACAATCCTTGTTTATGATTCTCCGACTGACCCTATTATTTTCCTTTCGGCCCTTAAATTTTTTATTACACCCCCCCCCCCCCCCTACCCAACAAAAACATCAAATATGTAGCCTACAAATCTCGATTTTTAAGACGTAATTAACACGAATAGTTACTTGTCTCCAACAAGGGATCTATTGATCATGCACAGCTCGCACAATTTCTGGCCAATTAATAGCCACAAGCGCCTCTGTTAAATAACTACAAAAGAAACAAATAAACTTCAATCCCTCAAAAAACAAGTTACACAAGTTTTCTAGCAACCGTATTATTTTAGCCAACCCCTTCACTGTCACAGTATAACAGCATTTTGGTATTGCTGTGCGCCAGGGCAAATTTCGCTTTCTTCGGTAGGTTCACTAATCTGTTCACTGCTCAATCATTTATTGAGATATCTCTTAGATCTTTGGCATGTGGTTTGCTTACACCCTTGGCTATTATGTGATAACATGATCATTGGACTTTGTTTGTGATTGTTATAGTAAAAATCGATATAATGACCATTTTTGTCAAAAATTACCGTTTCCAAACTTTCACACACACACTGCAGCACGTAAAACTGCACAAAACACAGCTAAAACTGGTGTCAAGCATCAGGTACTCACATTACAGCCCATAACAGTATTCTTCTGTGTTGTAATCCATAAATCACTTCTTGTAGAGCTTCCAGAACACTGTATTATTTGAAAACAGGTCTACGAGTTGATGTCCGACTTTCGGCCGCCATTTTGAATCTTATAGATCGAAAAAAAACTTCTAAAAAAGTTTTCACCACGTGGTACTAACTTATCTGAACGGTCAATCGGAAAGAACTGTGTTTAAACCCCTACAAGAAGTTGGACAGTGGTTACCTCCCATTTAGTTTTCACAAATGTCCTGAAAAGTGCTGATGTAAATGCCACGTACCTGGTACGTGTATGGGCGTATGACAAACCAAACATGACCACGTACCTAGTACGTACTGGGCAGTGAAGGGGGTGGGAAACACAATCTATGTCTTGACCTTATGAACGATTGGTATTTTGTTTTTGTTTTTGTTTTGTACTTAATTATTCAAGTCGTGAAGACTTGTTCTAACTTTAGAAGTACTGTAAGTAAGCTATACTAACTACGTCAGGAAAAAAAGGTGAAAGCAGAAGGGATATAACCATTGTTGTGTCCAGCCCAAGTGCGAGTTGTACTGGCCAGAAGAGGAGTCCACTACAGAGACGTACGGCCCTGTGACGGTGACCACCACTCACATTCAGCAGAGAGACAACTTCTGTATCAGGTCTTTCACCGTCACACGAGATGGGGACGGGGTCGGTAGAACTCTCTGTCTGTCTGTCTCCCTCTCTCTACCCTCTCTTTCTCTTCTCCCCTCTCTCTCTCTCTGCGCGACTGCGTCCAGTATGCATGAATGGTTGTGGAAGTTGGTGAGTGTGTGTGTGTGTGTGTGTGTGTGTGTGTGTGTGTTGTGTGTGTGTGTGTGTGTCTGTGTGTGTGTGAGCGTTTGTGGGTGTGTGCGTGCGTGTGTGTGAGTGCGTGTGTGTGTGAGTGTGTGTGTGTGTGTGTGTGTGTGTCTGTGTGTGTCTGTGTGTGTGAGCGTTTGTGGGTGTGTGCGTGCGTGTGTGCGTGTGTGTGAGTGCGTGTGTGTGAGTGTGTGTATGTGTGTGTGTGTGTGTGCCCGTGTCCGGATCACATATAATAAAGTTATAATACTCAAGGGCCGTGAGTCAAGGGAAGTAACTCAGTACCACTACGTGTCCTGGCCTGACCACGGTGCTCCCTCGACTACCTCCCTTGTCAGGTTCTGGCGTTACGTCACAAGGGAGACAAAGCATGATACTGCCCCACTTCTTGTGCACTGCAGGTGAGGAGAGCGACACACCATGATAAATGCGACTTTCTGTGTAGTTCAGTTGCTTGTTTAGAGGCACATGTGATGAGAGAGTACAATAAACCCACCTTGTTCACACCAAAATACCTACATTAATTGCAGGAGCCCTTTCATGACAAACACAAGTCAAGTGTTGTAGGTAAACAGAATGCTAATGAAAGGTGTCCTTTTGTTTGTAAAAGGTAAATACTTATCGGAGGGGCTGTAGAGTTGTTTCGCGTGAAAACATGTCACAGACTTTCATAAAACGCGCAGCAGTGACATTAATATGATATCAAAAGTCAACACTTCACTAGCTCTTATAGCTTAAAGCAATTAAAAGGTGAATACTTATCGGAGGGGCTGTAGAGTTGTTTCGCCTGAAAATATGTTACAGACTTTCATAAAACGCGCAGAAGTAACATTGATTTTGATATCAAAAGTCAATACTTCACAAGCTCTTATATATCGATTGGAGATTGGATTTCCCTTCTTTGAGTCATGTGACGTCAGAGGCCGACAAAACTTTATAATTTGGCTTTTCAGGTTGACCGAAACTTCAAAGGAACTCAAAAAAAAAAAAAAACGTCATGTGTTTGATTGCATGTGTGTGTGCTGTTCAATGTCAAAACAACAACAAAGTGAGTACATGACGTGTGTTTTGTAGTTCCTTTGAAGTTTCGGTCAACCTGAAACGCCCAAATATGAAGTTTATGTGTTTGATTGCATACATGTGGATTGCATGCATGTGTGTGTGTGCTCGTTCAATCGTCAAAACAAAAACAAAGTCATAAGTACCTGAAAGGAATTCGATCGATACATAAATGTTATTTGCGTGTTTGACGAAAATATGACATTTTACACAGATCTCGACAGTCATTGTTCACCTCGACCGCTATCGCGGTCTCGGAGAACAATGACTGTCTCGATCTGTGTAAAATGTCATATTTTGGTCAAACACGCAAATAACGTATAATATCTTAAAGCAATAGCGACGCTTTTTGTGTGATTGTCTTCAGTATGCCACACATCATTGCTGTTTTGCATTTTGAAGTTTGACCTCAGCGAGTCTTAATTCCGGGTCGCCTTCGTTCCTACGACAGATTGTTTACTCAATGATACTGCTTTGTCTCTATAGTGCTGGGGTGGGCAGAACAGGAACCTACATCGGCCTTGACATTGGCATGGACACCGCAGTGAGTGTGGGAAGCATTGACGTCATTCAGATCGTCACCCAGTTACGTCAGGAACGAACACTGATGGTGCAAGCCATGGTAAGAAAATATAACACCAGTTACAGAACAATACTCTCATTGCTCTCCTTTGTATGATGTTCTACCGCCCACACACGTACCCTCTCTCTCCCCCCTAGTTTCTCTCTCGTCTCTCTTTTTCATGTGTTCTTTCTTTAATGAAAATGCCGATAAAGAGAGAGATTATTTGGTAATTGTGAGCAAGGCTTAAAGATAATTTTTTTGTTTTGCAAAGACAGATAATAAAGTATGTGTTTTCTTATTGAGAGAGAGAGAGAGAGAGAGAGAGAGAGAGAGAGAGAGAGAGAGAGAGAGAGAGAGAGAGAGAGAGAGAGAGAGAGAGAGGGAGAGCGTTTGTGTGTGTGTGTGTGTGATGGATTCATACACGTCATTGGATTTTTCTTTTGTTGTTTTTATCAGGATCAGTATGTGTTTCTACACGAAGCGCTACTGGAAGCGTACACTTCACGTGACACAGTTGTCTCCCTTGACCAGTTTGACGTCATCTTTCCTCAGCCAATCAACGCTCGCACTCCGAACGTGCGCATTGACAAAGAGTTCAAGGTATGTCTTCGATTTTACACCTTCCTGAAGAATGTGTCCTCAATTTCAGTAAATGTGCAGTATGTTTGATCGAGGGAATTGGACGCGGGATAGATCGGTAGTAATTGTTTCAAGAAGTAACGGCTCGTGTGACGATGTGAAGACACATCCGTAAGATCGAAACAAGATTCAGTGTTTAATTCAAAATAGGCAGAACAAAATGTGTGTACGGTGTATAGACCACTGTTTGGCACCCGCATTTCATCGTATGGTTTGCACAGCTCACCTATCGAATGTGTATCTACCACCGTATTCCCCGCCGCAGTTGTTTTCTTGGTGCTAAAGAACACTATTGTGACTAGCATTGCCACGGCGTTAACGTCCTGCCTGCCCAAGCTTGCCACCAAGAAACTTCCCAAAAAACAGTAACTGTAAAGAAATCTGTCTAGCAAGCTTGAATTAAGTCCAATCACCACCACATTTTGTGTACTAATTAAAAAATGGATGCCCAGTTCAGTCGTGCTATTTATAAGTTTGTCACGCAATTTGTTTTAGCAAAGGGGGGGTGAAAGGGGGATAATTTGTGGTTTTTTACGTTTTTTTGTGTGTGTTTTCTTTTCCACTGCTTTTTTAAAAGTTATTTTTTAACAGAAAGTATTATAAATAATGTTATAACCAAACAAGGTGTAAAACATATGAATTAGCTGAAATATTGTTAACATTCTACACAGAAATAAGGAGACAGTACAAAGAAAAAAACAAGCAAATCCCGCATTCACTCACAGCATCCTGACTCAAATGAAACAAAACTGTGACACTCACCAAATGATGTCTAGGTAATCCATATTGAATATAAGTCACATTTTCACAACAAAGTCCCAACTGTACACCTATGAACATTTCCAAAAGGATTAGGAGGCTCCAGCCATCCATTGTTATCAGTGCTGCCACGCCCCCTTGCAAACTACACGATTCCAAGGTCCATGCAGTACCACCCTACCACGTGTAGTTTGCCGACTCATACTAGCAACAACAGGACTGTTTCTTCCTCAATATCACTGCTATTATCGCTTTCTTGAGGCGAAAACAACACGTCGGAATCATGATCTACAGGATCCTCAAGATCCAACATCCGGAGAATCTCCTCCCGTGACAAGGCTCGCCTTCGATTCATTTTTTTTGTTCAAAAAAAACCACGCAAAACTTCTCTAATTTGCACATGGCGGAAGAGCAAGTCACGTGTATCAAGGGAAACAACTCAATTTATTGCAAGCTTCAAAAACCGGGAAGCAATCACGAGTCGTGTACCTTGTATGTCTGTTACTCAAATAGTCACATCCCGTCCATGGGCGTGTCAGCGCTGTTACTAATTTAGTCACCTCCCGTCGCGAAAGTGTTCTTAACGAATAAGTATGGCATTCCGTTTGTCAAATAATTATTTGGATACTTTTTCATGTTTTTTTCACCAGTTTTAGCTAAATAATCATTATTTAGAAGCTCATGTGCTAAATAAGTAATTGTTTATAAACAATGTAAAAAATTCAAAATAATTTTTTGTTTACGTAAACCATTCATTGTTTACCTAAACAATTCATTGTTTACGTAAATAATTCATTGTTTACGTAAATAATTCATTGTTTACGTAAATAATGTATTGTTTACACAAATAATCACTTATTTCACAAAATAATATTTTTTGGGTGGATAAAGTGAGCAGTTGCTAAATAAATCATTGTTTACCTATATAATGCATTATTTAGCAGATTCGCTAAATAATGAAAACTGCTTTCCCTATTTAGGGGAATCAAGAATTGACTTCTAAACTTCATTTTTACATTTAGTCAAGTAATGACTAAATGTTTTAACGTAGAGGGGGGAATCGAGACGAGGGTGTGGTGTATGTGTGTGTGTGTGTGCGTGTGTGTGTGTAGAGCGATTCAGACCAAACTACTGGACCGATCTTTATGAAATTTTACATGAGAGTTCCTGGGAATGATATCCCCGGACGGTTTTTTTTTCTCGATAAATACCTTTGATGACGTCATATCCGGCTTTTTGTAAAAGTTGACGCGGCACTGTCACACCCTCATTTTTCAATCAAATTGATTGAAATTTTGGCCAAGCATTTTTCGACGAAGGCCGGACTTTGGTATTGCATTTCAGCTTGGTGGCTTAAAAATTAATTAATGACTTTGGTCATTAAAAATCTGAAAATTGTAAAAAAAAACCATTTTTTATAAAACGATCCAAATTTACGTTCATCTTATTTTTCATTATTTCCTGATTCAAAAAACATATAAATATGTTATATTTGGATTAAAAACAAGCTCTGAAAATTAAAAATATAAAAATTATGATCAAAATTAAATTTTCGAAATCAATTTAAAAACCCTTTCATCTTATTCCTTGTCGGTTCCTGATTCCAAAAACATATAGATATGATATGTTTGGATTAAAAACACGCTCAGAAAGTTAAAACGAAGAGAGGTACAGAAAAGCGTGCTATCCTTCTCAGTGCAACTACTACCCCGCTCTTCTTGTCAATTTTACTGCCTTTGCCATACAATACAATACAATACAATACAATAAACTTTATTAATCTCTAAAAGAGAAATTGCATTGCTGAGCTTTTGTGTCCGTAATAAAACATACATAAAACATTCAAAAATAAACATTTGTTCTTTGTCATTCATACGTTCTCGTGTTCTTATACATTTCTTCCATTCATACATCATAATTCTATCATAATTATGTACATACATTTATTCTCTTTTAACAGTCTGTCTTCAAACGCATCTCAGAGAGGAAGGCTAGAGATTTGTGTTGTGCCATAGGTAAAATCATGTGCTTAGCTATGAAGTAATGTTATCACATGTTATTTAAGGAAAATGAGTAAATATATGTACCAAGCGTATAACATCAGCAAAACTGAGAAAATACAGTACATTGGTTGTCACATAAGTAAGTATATTAAAAATAAATAATGAGCGGTGGACTGACGATGCTACGAGTATACGGTCTTGCTGAAAAATTGCATTGCGTTCAGTTTCATTCTGTGAGTTCGACAGCTTGACTAAATGTTGTATTTTCGCCTTACGCGACTTGTTTTTCTTTGTGTATATACTATAATTCAATACAAGGTATCTCCAAACATTATTTATCAGAAAATGTTCGTAAATTTGTTTATTTTACAAGCTGAAATTGCCGTACGAAAAGAACTGAATGCGAAAACAAACAAAAGGTCAAGGTCATGACCGGGAGTGTTTAGTGTTTGCATTCTCTCCCTTGAAGTTGTTGAAAAAAAGTTTTCCGTCCTAAGTTTTCTGTTCTGTCTCAACAAAAACTTTCTCTTTCCATTTCTCTTACTGCATGATTAAATTCTTTTTTATCTGTAAGTTACAGAGAGCATAAGGGGAAAAAACAACTTCAAGCAAGAAAATGCAAACACTAAACACTCCCGGCAGAGAAAAACCTTATTGACCTTGACCTTTGACTGTGTTTGAGATCAGTTATTTTCGTACAGCAATTTCGGCTTGTAAAATAAACAAAATAATATCCAAACAACAGTTATTTTAAGATAAGAGTGTGTGGAGAGACCTCGTATTCAATTAGGCCAAAAAAAAAAATTGTCTGTTTCTGGTCACCCGACCGACCCTAAATTTTGGCGCCGACCCTAAACTTTTTTTTTCCAAACTCAAATTTTTGTTTGTTTGTTGTTTTTTGGTGGTATAAGGACAGGGTGAGAAAATGAACAACAAAAACGTGTGAAAACGAAAGTCCGCTGACGATTGAAGGGGCATAACCCTCGATAGGGCGAACCAAAATTGAAAAAGTATACCGGTAACAAACCGTGGAAGAATGAAAATAAGCTGCACATCAAAGGAAGAATACAGAGTGGAAATATGTGAGAGGTGGTTCCCCTGTCACATCTGAGAGAGAAAACGCTTCCTGCACGGGGTCAGTGACCGGTCAGTGACCGAGTTTAACAGACTGGAAATGTGTGTGCTCTGTGTGTGCGGCCAGATCAAAGGCAGGTCAATTGTGATAGCTGGGTGGCCTTGTTTATAGACACGACCTTCTTCCCAGGGGTCAATGACCCAGTTTTTGCCATGAGAGGTGGTTCCCCTGTCATATCCTGCACCGGGGTCAGTGACCGAGGCAGGTCTATTGTGATAGCTGGGTGGCTTGAGAGCTCGAGGAAACTTGGCCAGGGCAGTACCTAGTAGCTGAAACATGATTATCACAAGTTGTTTGACTGGTACTCAGGCGGTCTCTTTGATTTTTTTCGTATTTCATACACGGATTAGACGCTTTGTTATACAAGACGCGCCGCAGGGGTCGAACTCGAGGAAGGAAAAAAGTCGTGCCTTAATATGACCCGGAAAGTACAAAGTACGGTACTTCCTGTAAAACCACCAAACACCGAAGCATTCACGCTGCGTTGAAATATCGAATCTAAAGGTGATGTTCGACACATTCTAGTGTTGACGCTGGAGAAGTGCGTGCACGAAAAAACGGGAGTTAAACTTGCGTATCCTGAAACATTCACGCTCCGGGATGTGTTTCATGATATCCATACACCCGAGTTTGACTTGAAAAAACATTCGGTGCAGGTGAAAGCTTCTTTCTTTCTTTATTTGGTGTTTAACGTCGTTTTCAACCACGAAGGTTATATCGCGACGAAGGTGAAAGCTGACGAATACGACCTTGACTGGTCACTGACGATCAGACCAGGTAAACAAAGAAAACAAAAGGCGAAGCCATCAAGGCTCACGTAAGAAATCGACAAACAGTAACACAAACTCAATCACTCCGTCACACACACACACACACACACACACACACACACACACACACACACACACACACACACACACACAGAAAGAGCATAGGTGAAACTGTGCAAGAAAGCGAGACACTAGATCTAGATCTGTCTGTCTGCATGTACACTAGTCTCGGCCCGCTCAAAATAATAATGACCGAGACTCTCAGTACTTTCTTCGCGTGACGTCTAACCCTCTTACGTCATAATGTGACGTCAATGTAATGTGACGTCTTCAAATGTTAGAGTTTCTACCACAGACATACACACGCACGCACGCACGCACATACGCACGCACGCACAGACAGACAAAGTTACGATCGCATAGGCTACACTTACGTGAGCCAAACATGTCATACTCTTTCAGTCTTTGTCACAGATTTGTAAATGTGTTTAGTGTCTTGTCACTATGTATAGTGAATCCAGTCTCTTTGCGCGATTTTTAAAGTTAGTTTTATTGGTCTACATTTGGGGGGAAAAAAAAAAAAAAAAAAAAAAAAAAAAAAAAGCCGACCTACCGACCCTAATTTTTTTAGCCATGTTACCAGAAACAGACAAATTTTTTTTTTTGGCCTTATAGTAATCACTGAAAGACATAAAACTTAGTTCAGAAGCGAATCCTAGAAACCCCTAAATAATGGAAAATGTGTTGGCTAAACAATTCATTGTTTACGTAAATAATTCATTGTTTACGTAAATAATGATTTATTTAGCAACATTGCTGATTGTTTATAAACAATGTAATATAAGTCTAAATATTATATTGTTTACGTAAACAATATATTATTTAATTAGACGTATTTTACATTGTTTGTAAACAATCAGCAATGTTGCTAAATAAATCATTATTTACGTAAACAATGAATTATTTAGGTAAATAATGAATGGTTTACGTAAACAAAACATTATTTAGAATTATTTTACATTGTTTATAAACAATTACTTATTTAGCACATGAGCTTCTAAATAATGATTGTTTAGCTAAAACTGGTGAAAAAAACATGAAAAAGTATCCAAATAATTATTTGACAAACGGAATGCCATAAATAAGGACCGGTTTCGAGTATGAAACCGGTCCTTATTCGTATTTGTATTATTCGTTTTTTTGGTGATTACATTTTCTTTGTTACCTTGCTCTTGTTCTTCTCACCTACAGTCTGTTGTTCCTATTCTAAAAATATCTGTTCTTTCTCGTACCCAAAGCTTTTTCTGTTTAATACTTTTCCCTTTTCTCTGTTTTGGTGACGTAGACTCTGATGCAGATGCAGCCGCTGATGTCCGAGTGTCGTCATGACAACGCCACCCAGAATGTCAACATGGCAAAAAACAGAAGCCCAAACGCATTGCCCTGTAATTGCAAATTTAATATACACATCTTTACAAAGTTGATCTGCATATGGTGTATATATACATACACTTGATATAGTTACTTTGCATATCGGCAGTGTATTAAATATACATATAGTTAATAAAGGTTAATGCAATACGCTTGTGTGTAATAGTGGCTGCATTTACTTTTAAACTTATGACCACTATTCATAGCTAATCTGCATTGTATGGATGCTGCTAATTATTACTTGTTTCCTTCTGCGTTTGTCACTTGTTTTGAATATGCAGAGTCCAAGGCAGATGAACACTAGGATTCGAAGAGTAGTAATGCGTGCTCTTACTGGGTTTCTGCAAGAAACGTTACTGAACTGCTTCGGAAGTTTAATTTATGTTTCTTTATTCCTTTGTGTTTCTTTAAATTCTCTGACAACACAGCGTAAACGTCTAAATTTAAACGTGTGTGTCTCTGATGTTGATTATGTCGATACATTTTGCGCTCTTTTTTGTGTAGACCTGTTTCCATGTGACTCTCTGTTGCATGTTGTCTAAGCCATCTGTTTGATAAAATCCGTTTTTGGTCGTCTGGTTCATTGTTTTGACCAAGTTAAGACTTTGTAGTTGTACTTGTCGTTATTTTGTTGTTTAATTTCTTGTTTTCTTGTACATTTGTTCAAGTGGACAATCATATTGTGTATCTGACGGAGCACGTGGCAGAGAGAAATCAGTACATCAATGCTGTCTTCATGCCTGTGAGTCACAACATTGTTTTTGGGTCATGGCAATTCCATAACATGTACAGGTCGTGTAAGTACACATTTTCTTCATGGACCACACCATGTCTGTTGAAATCAGCCTTAGTCAGACGCTCAAGAAAACGCGTGACTTAGTCAGACCAGTTGAATTACTATGAACTTAGGCCTTGGCAAGCTGGGTATACCCAGACGTGTTAAACATGATATGTATTGAGAAATAGATCAGTTGCTTAAGTATTAAGGTATAACCAAACAAGTGTGTGTATTTAGAAAAAGCGAAGGTTCATTTGTCGAACTGTTCTCTTCACCTGTGTTTTATATTCAGGAAGGTGCTGACAAATACAATTCGGGATCTATATCAAAACAACATGTCGTGCTTGCTGAATTCGTGTCATTTCCCGTGATAAACTGATGGGTTTAAATGTTGTAACACATTGTATTTGCACAGACATTCCGTGACCCCAAAGGCAGCATCCTGACACAGCTCCCCCTGCCGTCAACATTGGTGGACTTCTGGCGACTGGTCTACGGAAATGACGTCACAACGATTGTTTCTCTGAGCAGTGCTAATGAAGAACAAGAAGTGTCCGTAAGAAGAATTTGAACGGGTGCATTTGACAAACTTTGCTTTCAAAGATATAAGCGTTTGTAGCGAATAGTTCTTTCGTACACGGCACATGCTATATTCAGAAATCAGGACTCTCTGTCTCGGTCTCTGCCTCTCTTTCGGTCTCTCGCTGTCTGACTGTCTGTCCCTCTCTTTCTCTATCGGTCTGTTTTCCCTCGCCTCTCTGTCTCTGTCTGTCTGTCTTTCTGTCTGTCTTTCTGTATGTCTTTCTGTATGTCTCTCTCTCTCTCTCTCTCTCTCTCTCTCTCTCTCTCTCTCTCTCTCTCTCTCTCTCTCTCTCTCTCTTTGTATTTTGAAACTGTGAATGTGGATATCTTGTTGTCCTGTCCATCAGTCGTATTGCCAGTACTGGCCACGAGAGCTCAGGAAGCCCGTGAAGAGTGGTCCTTACACCGTCACACTCAAGTCAAAGTCCGCTGTCTTTACCACTCTCACCCTGTATGACATCACCGTGCAAAAGACAGTGAGTAAACACTTCATTTGTTCTGTTGTTAAATGTAATTGACATGATCTGAATATGATCTCTCTCTCTCTCTCTCTCTCTCTCTCTCTCTCTCTCTCTCTCTCTCTCTCTCTCTCTCTCTCTCTCTCTCTCTCTCTCTCTCTCTCTCTCTCTCTCTCTCTCCTATAATGCCAGTGTGGCTGCGATGGTTTTGTTTCTTGCTGAATCTGTGTTTACGCTTACTTGACTACAACATTGGTTTGGCGCTGATACAAGCGCGTATGGTGCCTGGTAAGATCCAATGAAATGAAATCTGTGTGCTTATGTTTATTCTGACATGCATAGCTGTTTCTGTGTGCCTTTTACCATAACACACTTTTGCCTTAGTGCTTTGTTCTGGGAGTGGCTGCACACACTTGCTGGTAACTCTCTGTCTACCTCCCTCTCCCCCCTCTCTCTCACTCAGCAGTTGATAATGGTGTTTTCGTGTCATTGTTTTTACATTTAGTCAAGTTTTGACTAACTGTTTTAACATAGAGAATCGAGACGAGGGTCGTGGTGTATGTGTGTCTGTGTGTATGTCAGTGCGTGTGTGTGTGTAGAGCGATTCAGAGTAAACTACTGGACCGATCTTTATGACATTTTACATAAGAGTTCCTGGGTATGATATCCCCAGATGTTTTTTCATGTTTTCGATAAATGTTTTTTATGACGTCATATCCGGCTTTTTGTAAAAGTTGAGGCGGCACTGTCACACCTTCATTTTTCAATCAAATTGATTGAAATTTTGGCCAAGCAATCTTCGACGAAGGCCGGACTTCGGTATTGCATTTCAGCATGGAGGCTTAAAAATTAATTAATGACTTTGGTCATTAAAAATCTGAAAATTGTAATTAAAATTATTTTTGTATAAAACGATCCAAAATTACTTTTATTTTATTCTTCATCATGTTCTGATGCCAAAAACATATAAATATGTTATATTCGGATTAAAAACAAGCTCTGAAATTTAAAAATATAAAAATTATGGTTAAAATTAAATTTTTGAAATCGTTTTAAAAACAGTTTCATCTTATTTCTTGTCGGTTCCTGATTCCAAAAAGAAATAGATATGATATGTTTGGATTAAAAACACGCTCAGAAAGTTCAAACCAAGAGAGGTACAGTAAAGCGTGCTATACAGTAAAGCACAACTGCTTCCGCGCTAAACAGGCTCGTCACTTTCACTGCCTTTTGCACTAGCGGCGGACTACGGTCATTGTGAAAAAATGCAGTGCGTTCAGTTTCATTCTGTGAGTTTCACAGCTTGACTAAATGTAGTAATTTCGCCTTACGCGACTTGTTGCATTTTACACAGCCTGTAACGCAGGGTACGTCCAGTGCCCGGTCACTGAAAGTGCTGCACTACGAGGGCTGGACAGGGGAGGTGGGGGGAGACACGTCACACATGCTGCAACTTCTTGACACACTGACCAACACACAGATGAAGGCTGACACCCCCACCCTCCTCATCCAGTGCTGGTGAGTGGGAATAGGTTTCAACGACTTTTTGATTCAAAAGACTTAAAGGAGATCACTAAGTGAAAAAGTTTGGTTTACACACAAAATGTACAAATGGTGTTCTGACTTTTCAGATAATGTGACTGAATTAGAAATATAGAACGATTTCATGTCAGGGTTTAACTTTTTTGAAAAAGCAATCGATTTATTGACACTAATTATGTTGTCGTATTTCTTTTCATGTTAACATATACTCCTCGTTATGACAACTGCCTTTGTTCACACGTGCCATTATTGTGTGCATAGTTTAACAATTCTTTTTAAAAACTGCATCTTTATTGTTGATGTGACAGTGATGGAGTGGGTAAGAGCGGTCTGTTCAGTGCTCTGTGTGACGTAATCAGCCATATGACGTATGACCGCGAGATTGACGTCTACATGACCGTCAGGCACGTGCAGAACGTCAGACCTAGCGCTGTGACGTCACTGGTACGTACAACTCAACTAAACGAAAATAATTACGTGTCGTTTTCTTCTTCGTGTGTGTCCTTTCAGCATGCTCTTTGCAACTTAATGTGCAGCACGGTTGGCTGATAATTTGAAAAGACAGTTTCACTTTCTCGTTGTTGTTTACTTAAATTTTGTTATAGATTTAATTTAAACTTGTTGGGAGAAGGAGTTAACGGCTCTCTACAATACGTTTGTCCGAAGTGAGAACAGTTTAAATCAGTGAATGTGTGTGTGTGTGTGTGTGTGTGTGTGTGTGTGTGTGTGTGTGTGTGTGTGTGTGTGTGTGTGTGTGTGTGTGTGTGTGTGTGTGTGTGTATTATATGTGTGTGTGTGTGTGTGTGTGTGTGTGTTCTAATTGTTTTGTTGTAAGGTGATGTTTTGTTTGTGTATTTTGTTCGGTTTAACGGCTCGACTCATTAACGTGGTGTTTGACTTTACGGATAGCCTTTTTCAAATGAAAAATATATTTGGAGTATATTCTCTTTCAAACATGTGCAGGAACAGTACCGTTACTGCTACCAGGTCGCTCAACAGCGCCACAGAGACATCAGTATCTACGCCAACACATAAGAGTCATCATACCTTCCGACATTGAATGCCAGCATATCTTCCCCAAGACCTGAATGCAGTCATAACTATATACACCCAGTCCTGAACTCTATCATAGTTACCAACATTCGAATATCATCTGCGTCAACGCACGGATACCACTTTCGATATCTACACCAAATCCAGAATGCCATCATATCTACACCGACATCTACACGCCATTTTTTTAAGTCAATACCTGAATAGCATCATAGCTACGTCATCGTCTTATAATACCATCCTATCTATCTAGGCCAGCACACCAATGCCAGTGTTACTACGCCGAACATTTGATGGCATTCAGGTTTCATCATTTAACGTCCTTCAGCCTATTATGCTATTGGGACCACTGTTTTGTCGCAGATATCATATCTATGAAAACTACTGAATAATACAATATCTACACCCACACTTGAGTGTCAGCATATCTACGCTACAATTGTAATGCCATCATACCTACGAAAACGCTAGTCATAATTGACGGCAACGTTTGAATGCAATTATATTGACAACAACAATCGAATGCCTGTATATCCAAGCAAGCACATGAGTGGTATTATATCTCCAAAACATTTGAATACCATTATACCTAAAACAAATGTTATTGACATCATAACTAAGACATCATTATTTGAATATGCCATCATATCTACGCCAACACTTGGATGCCATCATTGTAACACCAACACCTGAATGCTATCGTTTTCACGCCTGCACAGCTTGGAAACACATGAGAGCGATTTCATAGATCTATGCTTCATCCTGAAAAGCAACACTTTTATCAGTGTTGTTCCCAGGCATCGGTCTTCGGTCATTTATGCATACTTGTTTTGTTTTGATCTGACGCATTTTTCTGACCCTACGCCGGTCGAACGTCCGATAGCTTTTACACACAGGATGTCGTTTGTCACACACCTTTTTTCTTCGGCCAGGGCCTTTTGACCGATAGATATTTTGAATCCAGGTCCAACTGACTTATTGACTTTTGTGTCTGGGAACAACTCTGCTGTATAACGTCAAAACTCTGCCAATGGCAACTTTGTTTTGCGGTAAACCAGCCATTATCACGCCAAACAGAGAGTGTCATATATTTAGGTGTCATGTCAATTTCCATAACTAACGTTTATATCTTCAACTATGTTTTCTATTCTTTCCATGACAAAATGTTTATCGACATATATCTATGATGTGTCACGCTAATGTCCTTTGTTATCTGTATGTGGTCGCTTTTCATCGTTTGCCAGCACTTGATTACACCTGTCAGAATGCCTTTTCTTGCCCCCCCCCCCCCCCCCAAAAAAAAAAAAAAAAAAAAATCCATTCCTTGCCAATAGCGCCATCCTTGTCAACGCCTGGAAAAAATGTACATTGGCGCTTACACTTGAGTGCCGTATCATGACGAAAGGTATATCTACGCCAACACTTTAATTTCACTCTGATGCCAACAATGCAAGCTAAAGCTTACATTGTTTTCCGGTAGTTAAATGCACTATGCCTACTCAATTGCCTTTTATTGCATCACACAAATAGGCACGCATTGGCCAATCTATTGTGTGTTGTTTATTTCGTAATTTAGTTGATTTTATGATTGTATCACAACAAACGTGTATAACCTCCTGAACCTTTCCTTGACATGGTGCATTTCCTTTTTTTGGACATTTTGTGCGTTCAAAGAACTAATGTAATCTACTCAGTACCATACGCCTTCAGGCAAGTTATAAACTTACTCTCCCCCCCCTAAAAAAAATGAAACAATGCTAAAAACACTTACAAACAGCAACAACAACAGGCAACAAAAGAACAATAATAACTATTGTATTTTACCTGAATGATTGAAAGTGCATGCAAGACGTACGCAATACGGGAGCAGGGGCATCTAATTGTAAATGGGGCAACAAAAGAGCGTTTGTTCAGACTGGAGAACATCGTTTAAATGTTATTGTTGTTTTCTTTGGGGGGGGGGGGGGGGGGGATGGGGTGGGGGGTGCACTGGGGCTGGTACGGTGGAGGAGGAATGGGCAGGGCTGTTTAACGATGGGTCTTGTGACACACTAAATGACCTAGTATGCTGGAGTTGTCACAATTTGTATATGTTTGCATGGAATCCAATATAATCTGAAATCTGCTGAGGATCTAACCAATATAACCTTACTATTGTATGCTTTGAGTCTAGCAAATGGATACTGCTACAATAGCTAGATTGTCTATGTTGAAATTGTGGTCAATGCCGTTTTTTTTAAATGTAGCCTATGTTACTGTTATTGTCTGTGTTACGATGTCCTTCCTCAAAGTGCCATACACATGTTTGAAATTACTTCTCCTTGTTTGAATTTTAACAACACAAAGTAGGTGCCACTCCTGGTAATTACTCAATTGAAGCAAAATAAGTTATAGAAAAGTAGCATACATATCATTGTATAGCAAATGTAGTGATAAAAGCAACTGCAGTAATAGCTGAACTATCAAGCTTAATATAAGCGTAATATAAGCGTTCGCTTGAGTTCGTGTCCCTATTGTTTATCGTTGTATTGTTGTACCATGTTTGATTCAATAAAACATTGTTTAAACCAACTATCAAGCTTGATGGTGAAAGTGTCTTTTTCAAATCAGTGTCAGTTGCATTTTAAACTGCGTCGATGATATCTCAGCGTGGCATGTGCTCAAACTCTGGATACAATCAATAAACGATGTATTACGTGGTAGGTTTAAAACAATATCTGCGTGTTCGCTTTTGATTTTATTCTCGTACAAACTTATCCTATTGAAGTGCATGTATCTGCTTATTTCTATTGTCAGAATATCCCTAATTAAATGTGTGGGAATGAAAAAGTTTTCTTCAGAATGTAAACCTTTTCTTTATTATGTTGCGTGTCGTATTTGTGTGTGTGTGTGTGTGTGTGTGTGTGTGTGTGTGTGTGTGTGTGTGTGTGTGTGTGTGTGTGTGTGTGTATGTATGTTGTTTTGATTTTTCCAGTAACAGTTATTGTGTGTGTGTGTGTGTGCATGCATGTGTGTGAGCGTGCGTGCGTACGTGTGTGTGTGTGTGTGTGTGTGTGTGTGTGTGTGTGTGCGTGCTTTGCCTTTAATGAATTCCGTTACAAGGCCATTAGATAGCCACACAAAAAAGCATGACGGAAGGATAGGTCACGCACACAGTGTCAGAGCCACGACACTAAACAGGATCCGCAAGAATTCACTTCCTTGCTGAGTTCGGGTCGTCTCATTATCCTGTTTCTTCTCAGCAAGTGAGGAGGTCTTCGGTAGATTACAAGCGACTACTGGCACCAATTTCCCACCAACATGATGGTCTGGGACAGTGTTCGCATCGTCTTCTTTGTGTTCCTGGTGATTTTTCAACGTGTGCCTGAAACAAACGGTGAATGAGCTGTTAAGTCTGTTTGTAGTTGTGCATGCGTGTGTCTGTCTGCGTGGGTGCGTGCGTGCGTGTGTCTGTCTGCGTGCGTGCGTGTTTACGTACGTGTATCTGTGTGTGTATGTCTGTGTGGGGTGTGTGTGCGTGCGTTCGTGCGTGTGTGTGTGACTGTGTGTGTGTGTGTGTGTGATAGTGTGCGTGCGTGTGTGTGTGTGTTTATAATACAACAGAGTTGTGATGGTACATTCTGAGTCATTTCGTTGAGAAGTTCTGAATTGATGTTGTATTTCACACTACTAAGAGTAGACAATGAGTACAAGTGGTTATGATTTGCACCCGTTACGAGCTTGTCAGTGCCGTGGTCACTGTTTGTACAGGAAAACAATTTAAAACAAAATACAAGTACATCAGGAAAACCTTTATTTGTATTTGTCAATACAGTCTACGCGCTCTTTGTTTTCAATCCTCGTACACACAAATGATAATTGTTCGCCCAACGTCTGGCAAGTTCGCAGCCAGATTTCTGTGTGAAGAATTGAATCAATTTGAATTGAATTGAATCCGGGTAGCTAAGCCTTTCAAGCAATTGTCATGTATATTGCTAGGCAAGCATATCATGTTCCATTTAGAGATAGCTCCATTAGAGTGAGTCTATTAGCTAAAGGTCCAAGGGACAGCACTCCGTATGAATAGGACAAGAGTTGAGGTTCTTGATATTAAAGCATGGCCGAACCAACACTATGTCTCCGCCTCTCTGTACGTAAACCCACAAACACAACATGGTGACCAGAAGTGGAGCTTGTCAAGAACGTTTGGACTGAAAGATAAGTCACTCAAGCATAATATTAGACTATGGAGGGAACTGGTAGCTGTCCAAGATTCAATTGGGAAGCAAGAGATCTAGTGGGGGAATGGAATTCTTTCAAAGATCACGTGTCTTTCATGTTCAAGGGACCACTGAAAGCCAAGTCAGAAGAAGAAAAATGTTCCTATCTAATGTTATGGGTTGGAGAGAAGGGTAGGAAAATCTTCTCAACCTGGACATTGAGTGATGAGCAGCAGAAAAAGTTGCAGAACTACTACGATGGTTTCAAAGCCTACGTTCAGCCCAAATCAAACCCAATCTTTGCAAGGTACAAATTTCACAGCAAGTACAGGCACCAGATGAAACGTGTGAACAGTTTGTAACAGAACTGAAATTGCTTGTGAAAGAATGCGAGTACGGAGACAAAGAAGATGAGGTAGTGAGAGACAGAATAGTGTTCGGAACAAAATCAGACAAAGTGCGTGAGAAACTCATTGATATTGGGAAAGATCTGACTCTAGAGAAAGCTATTGAGATAGCCAGAGTGGATGAAATGTCAGTGAAACAGCTGAAAGAAATGAATTTGTCAGCTGAAGCAGCCGTTCATGCAGTTAGGCATAGAGAGAGAACGAATGCACAAAAGACGTCACGCAGCTGCGACAAGAACAAAGGTACACATGCACCTAGCGAACACAGAGCTACGGCACAGAAGAAATGCGGTAGGTGTGGCATGAAGCACACACAAGATGCGCAATGTCCTGCGATAGGAAAAGAATGCAGAAAATGCAAAAAATCAAACCACTTTGCGAGTATGTGTAGGGCCAGAACAGAGCAAACACACAGCTCAAAGAGGAGAAACAAAGTACACACACTAGACGATAGTGACAGTAGCGACACAGAGGATGAAGTGCAAGCGTACTCGTTAGGTACAATCGGCACAGCAGAAATGAATACAGTGGATTCCGGATGGTTTCAGAAACTGGAAGTAGAAGATAAAACAGTCAATTTTCAGTTAGATACTGGAGCAAAATGCAATGTCATTTCTGAGAAAACGTTCAAATCTTTCAAAGGAAAGAAACTGGAGAAGACAAAGGTCAAACTTACGTCATATTCAGGCCATACCATCAAGACACTAGGTTCGACGAAACTGACATGCAAGTTCAAGAAAGAAGAGCATGAAGTGAAATTCTATGTCACAGAGATGGATAGTACAGCGATACTTGGTCTGGAAGCTTGTCAGAGATTAGGACTGATCCAGAGAGTAGACACAGTGCAGTCAAGCATGACGCAAGAGGTTAAAGGAGATCACCCTCAGCTAGATGTTAAAGGAGAATACCCAGATTCTTTTGAAGGTTTAGGTTGTCTCCCAGGAGAGGTTCATCTCAAAGTTGACCCAGATGTACAGCCAGTAGTACACCCCCCCAGAAAGATACCAGTTGCGCTACACAACAAAGTTAAAAGTGAACTGAAACGTATGGAAAAAGAAGGTGTTATCACAAGACAAGAAGAACCTACTGACTGGGTGAACAGTATGGTAGTGGTAGAAACGTCAAAGAAAACAAGAATCTGCATTGATCCACGAGATCTGAACAAAGCTATCAAGAGAGAACACTATCCAATGAAGACGATAGAAGAAGTTGTTCAGAACATGCCAGGAGCAAAAGTTTTCTCTAAACTAGATGCAACATCTGGTTATTGGCAGCTCAAGTTGGACGAAGAGAGTTCCAAGCTGTGTACATTCAACACACCATGGGGGAGATATAGATTTCTCAGGTTACCTTTTGGAATAGTTTCAGCTAGTGAAATATTTCAGAGAGTCATGTCTCAGATGGTAGAAGACATAGAAGGCGCAGAAGCTGTCATGGATGATGTTGTCGTGTCGGGATCCAACACGAAAGAGCATGACAAACGACTGAAGAAAGTCATGGAGAAAGCAAAGTCGTACGGTCTCACGTTCAACGACTCAAAGTGCGAGTTTCACAAGTCAGAAATCTCGTATGTAGGGCACATACTGTCAGGTGAAGGTCTGAAAGCAGATCCAGAGAAGATCAGAGCAGTTCAGAAGATGAGCAGTCCTCAAAACAAGAAAGAACTGATGACGTTCCTAGGGTTCATTCAGTACTTAGGAAAGTTCTTACCCAACTTGGCAGATGTGAGCAAACCACTCAGAAAACTGACAGAGAAAGATGCAGTGTGGAAGTGGACAAAGACAGAGGAAGAGAGTTTCAAGAAGCTGAAGAAGCTAGTGACGGAAGCACCAGTACTGAGGTACTATGACCCAGCAAAACCTCTGACACTATCAGTTGATGCGTCATCCACAGGATTAGGTTGTTGCCTCATGCAGGAAGGTCAGCCGATCGCGTACGGGTCAAGGGCACTGACAAAGACACAACAGAACTATGCGCAGATAGAGAAGGAAACACTTGCAGTAGTGTACGGATGTGAGAAATTTCACACATACGTGTATGGTAGAACGGTAGAAGTAGAGACTGATCACAAACCATTGCAGTCCATCTTTACAAAACCACTACACAAAGCACCTGTTCGTCTGCAGAGATTCATGTTGCAGCTACAGAAGTATGACCTCAAGGTGAAGTACAAACCCGGGAAAGAAATGTACGTCGCAGATACGCTCAGCAGATCGTACCTCCCAGAAACAAAAGAACAGTTGATTCCAGAGAAAGAAATCAATGCTATCAACCCAAGGTCACACTTGCCCATCTCAGATGAGAAATATGCAGAATTTCAGAGAGAAACAGCAAATGACGTAGAACTGACTGAACTAAAAAAAGTCATCTTGAAGGGTTTCCCAGAGAACAGAAGAGATGTTCCAGAATCAGTTAGAGCTTATTGGTCATTCCGAGATGAGCTTACATACACAGACGGTCTGATTTTCAGAGGGCTCAGATTAGTCATTCCCAAGAAGCTTCAAGTAGATCAGCTGCAAAGAATTCATTCATCACATTTAGGCATAGTGAAATGCAAGAGCATGGCCAGAGAATTGGTATTCTGGATAGGTATGTCGTCACAGATTGAAGACATGGTCACAGCATGTAGAGTTTGCGCAGAAAACTCCAGAGCTAACCCCAAAGAACCAATGATACCAATGGACATTCCAGATAGACCATGGGCAAAGATCGCAGCAGATTTGTTCGAGCTGAACAAGACACACTATTTGATAATAGTAGATTACTACTCCAAATGGCCAGAAGTCATTACACTGAACAGTCTCAACACCAAAACAGTCGTTGGCCACATGAAAAGTCAGTTTGCAAGATTTGGAATAGTAGATGAGTTGATCACAGACAACGGACCACAGTTTGCAAGTGCTGAATTCGCAGAGTTCATGAAAGAGTATGAAATCAAACATACCACCACAAGCCCTTACCACCCTCAAGGTAACGGTCAAGCAGAAAGAATGGTCCAAACAGTGAAGAATCTGATGAAAAAATCCAAAGATCCTTACAGATCACTCCTAGACTACAGAAACACACCATTAGACACAGGAAAATCACCTGCAGAATTGTTTCTAGGCAGAAAACTGAAAACAACACTCCCAACAAGAGCAGAACTGTTGAAACCAGGAAAACAGCAGAACAAGAAGAATCACAAAGATTTGATTGCTCGCCAAAAGAAGCAGAAAGAGTACTTTGACAGAAAAGCCAGTGGCAATTTGACAAAACTCAGAGCAGGAGATCCAGTCATGATGCAGTTTGGTAACAGATGGAAGAAAGCAGAAGTAGTTACTCCTCATTCTACACCAAGATCCTATGTAGTCAGAGATGAACAGAATGTAGAGTACAGAAGAAACCGCAAAATGCTCAGACCAACAAAGGTAGCATCCAGAGACAGTGATTCCAACAGAACAGTTACCATGCCAACTACTGATCAGAATGTGAAAGACTCAATTCAGAAAGAAAAAGAAAAGAAAATAGGAACTGAACAGATTCCAGTACAAACTGATGACAAGAAAATGGTTGAAAACAAAGACAGTGTAGTAACAACCAGATCCGGAAGAGTTGTCAAACAACCCAAGAAATACAGTGATGAGTACACATGAACTGAGTAGGTACAGCTAACATGCATTATTCCCCCCTCTGCTTCTTTACCTCTGTAAACTTGTAGAGCTAGTTATGTAGAGGTTACATGCCGAGTCTCAGTGATTATTAAAAATAATGGTCGAAGTTGGCGGATCATGAAAAATGCGAGCTTCAGCGAGCTTTTTCATGACCGCGAACTGAGACCATTATTTTTAATAATCACTGAGACGAGGTGTGTAACCTCTTTATTCCTCCTTTCTTCGGTTATTCAAAGAAAACAGGAGTTTTTGTGCGAAAGTTTGATCGAATCCGAATCACTCAACCAGTCAACCTGCGCAGGCGATCGATTAATGCGCGGTTGTATAGTTCCGTGCAAATCATTCCATTCTGTTAACACTTCTTGTCAGTTTCCCTGTTTTAGACTAAAATCAAGTACACATATATGCTGTTATTCTGCTGTGGCGGTAAAGGCAGATATTGTGTGTTCTGTTTATGTTTTAGTATAGTTTAGGATAATGTTCTTTCGTCAAATGGGACTAGCAGACGAACTTTTGCACCCGTGTTCCAACGTTAATTACTGTATGAAGTTCAGTTTTCTGGGGAAAATAGTGTATGAAACCGCTTTATGTTGTTTAAATTGATGAGATGTGTGCATTTGGTTGCGTGTGATCTGTTTATAAAATGAAATATTGTTGAAAACTGACCGTCGGATTGCAATCAGTGTTGTCGAAGAAACTGCGTTAAAAGAAGGGGAACTACTCTTGTCGGCAAGAGTATGAGTTACTTGCCTTGGGAATTTGCTTGTGATGAATGGTGTGTGCACGGCAGATCTAGATTCAGAAAACAACCTAACTCATGGATTTTATATGGAGATTCATGTGTTCAGGCCTGTAGTTGTTAATTTAAATGCGGTATGTGTGTATTGTTTGCTCCAGAGATGTATATTTCGTACGTATAGAGCGTTCGGAACTTTTCAGTCGCAAAAGTAGTACCAAAACAGAACAGCTTCTCAACCCATTGCACTATCGAGGATTCAGGCTGTTGCTGGCTCGTTATTTGTTTGGTTGCTGGGGCATTATCGAAAAATAACTAGCTCTACAAGTTTACAGAGGTAAAGAAGCAGAGGGGGGAATAATTTTCGATAATGACCCAGCAACCAAACAAATAACGAGCCAGCAACAGCCTGAATCCTCGATAGTGCAATGGGTTGAGAAGCTGTTCTGTTTCGGTACTACTTTTGCGACTGAAAAGTTCCGAACGCTCTAATGTACGAAGTATACATTTCTGGAGCAAACAATACAAACATACCGCATTTAAATTAACAACTACAGGCCTGAACACATGAATCTCCATATAAAATCCATGAGTTCGGTTGTTTTCTGAATCTAGATCTGCCGTGCACAAACCCGTTCATCACAAGCAAATTCCCAAGGCAAGTAACTCATACTCTAGCGACAAGAGTAGTTCCCCTTCTTTTAACGCAGTTTCTTCGACAACACTGACTGCAATCCGACGGTCAGATTTTAACAATATTTCATTTTATAAACAGATCACACGCAACCAAATGCACACATCTCATCAATTTAAACAGCATAAAGCGGTTTCATACACTATTTTCCCCAGAAAACTGAACTTCATACAATAATTAACGTTGGAACACGGGTGCAAATGTTCGTCTGCTAGTCCCATTTGACAAAAGAACATTATCTTAAGCGATACTAAAACATAAAAAGAACACACAATATCTGCCTTTACCGCCACAGCAGAATAACAGCATATCTGTGTACTTGATTTTAGTCCAAAACAGGGAAACTGACAAGAAGTGTAAACAGAATGGAATGATTTGCACGGAACTATACAACCGCGCATTAATCGATCGCCTGCGCAGGTTGACTGGTTGAGTGATTCGGATTCGATCAAACTTTCGCACAAAAACTCCTGTTTTCTTTGAATAACTGAAGAAAGGAGGAATAAAGAGGTTACACACCTCGTCTCAGTGATTATTAAAAATAATGGTCTCAGTTCGCGGTCATGAAAAAGCTCGCTGAAGCTCGCATTTTTCATGATCCGCTAACTTCGACCATTATTTTTAATAATCACTGAGACTCGGCATGTAACCTCTACGTAATGATGATAAAAGTATGCTAGAGTAGATAGCAGAGAATGATAACCAGAGTAATGGTACTATTTTAATTTCAGAAAGTTTTGAATAGTTCAGTTGTATTTTTTATTGATTATGATTTACAGTATTGATTAAGAAAGATTCAGAATATGAATAAGAATGTATGCTGGAGATAAAGAATGTTTGAAGAAAGATTTTATTTTCAATTGCTCAGAGACACTAAATGAACAGAAGATTCATTCACGCAATGTTTGAAACAATGACTATGTACAAGATGTTTGTAACACATGTCAAAACAACATTCACATCATATAAACATGCAGACACAATGATAATGTCTTGAAGATTTTATTATGTTTATTGGAGTGCAAAACATTGTCCATCTTTAGGTGATGTAGGTAAACATTATAGAATAGTAACCAGAGTGTGAATGTGTAACAAATCCATTGTCAGTATGAATGCTGAAATTGTCAGTATGAAAGTTCAATGTGTGAATAAGAACATTTTTTATAAGTGAAGTTTCACAGGAGTAAGTTTAAAAGTTTTGTTTCTGTTCTAAGTGTTAAATAAAAGAAAATAAATGAAGGCCCACATAATTTAGTAAAAGATAAAGATTCAAAATCTAGATGTACATTCAAGTTGAAGAAAATGACTAGAAGTATTTTCTTATTTGTAAAAGAGAGGATGTCATGTATATTGCTAGGCAAGCATATCATGTTCCATTTAGAGATAGCTCCATTAGAGTGAGTCTATTAGCTAAAGGTCCAAGGGACAGCACTCCGTATGAATAGGACAAGAGTTGAGGTTCTTGATATTAAAGCATGGCCGAACCAACACTATGTCTCCGCCTCTCTGTACGTAAACCCACAAATACAACAGCAATGATTTTTTTAATTGCTGGTTTATTTAGAAATAATGCTAAGCTCACTCTGGTATTAAAGAGAAAGACATGAGAGGAAGAGAGAGAGACGGATAGAAAGACAGAGACAGAGAGTGTGTTTGTGTGTGTGTGTGTGTGTTTGTGTGTGTGTGTGTGTGTGTGTGTGTCAATGTGTGTGTGTGTGTTTGTGCGTGAGTGTATGTGTTAGTGTGTGTGTGTGTGTGTGTGTGTGTGTGTGTGTGCGTGCGTGTATGTGTATGTGTGTGTGTGTGTGTGTGTGCGTGCTCGCGCGCGCGTGTGTGTGTGTGTCTGTGTGTCTGTGTGTGTGTGTCTGTGTGGTCACGTGATCCCTGTAAAATAAATATTTAATCCAAAAGGTGATCCTGGAGGTTAAGTGAACGGTCTTAACTGGCATACAGTTTTAATTAAATGACACAGGGTTTGACGCTTTAATTTGGGTTTGAAATTTGTTGCAATAATTTTTTGGCCAACTTTAGCAGCGGTAGCAGTATCAGAACATATTTGTTCAAACAATTTGAAACGAATATTATTTTATATGAACGGCATTCCCTTTTTACATTTAGTCAAGCTTTGACTAAATGTTTTAACATAGAGGGGGAATCGAAACGAGGGTCGTGGTGTATGTGTGTGTGTGTGTGTGTGTGTGTGTGTGTGTATGTATGTGTGTGTGTGCGTGTAGAGCGATTCAGGCCAAACTACTGGACCGATCTTTATTAAATTTTACATGAGAGTTCCTGGGATTAATATCCCCGAACGTTTTTTTCGTTTTTTTGATAAATGTCTTTGATGACGTCATATCCGGCTTTTCGTGAAAGTTGAGGCGGCACTGTCACGCTCTCATTTTTCAACCAAATTGGTTGAAATTTTGGTCAAGTAGTCTTCGACGAAGCCCGGACTTCGGTGTTGCATTTCAGCATGGTGGCTTACAAATTATTTAATGACTTTGGTCATTAAAAATCTGAAAATTGTAAAAAAAAAAAAAAAATTATAAAACGATCCAAATTTACGTTTATCTTATTCTCCATCATTTTCTGATTCCAAAAACATATAAATATGTTATATTTGGATTAAAAACAAGCTCTGAAAATTAAAAATATAAAAATGATTATCAAAATTAAATTTTCGAAATCAATTTAAAAACACTTTCATCTTATTCCTTGTCGGTTCCTGATTCCAAAAACATATAGATATGATATGTTTGGATTAAAAACACGCTCAGAAAGTTAAAACGAAGAGAGGTATAGAAAAGCGTGCTATCCTTCTCAGCGCAACTACTAAACCGCTCTTCTTGTCAATTTCACTGCCTTTGCCATGAGCATGAGCGGTGGACTGACGATGCTACGAGTATACGGTCTTGCTGAAAAAATTGCATTGCGTTCAGTTTCATTCTGTGAGTTCGACAGCTACTTGACTAAATGTTGTATTTTCGCCTTACGCGACTTGTTTCTATATACTTTGAATACGTGGCTTATATAACACCCTTTTCAACTTAAAATACTGTATCTCAACAGCGTGTGAAAACAAGACATACGGTGACAACTGTACGGAACAGTGTGGTCGGTGTGAGAACTCTGCTGCCTGCAACGTCTTCAACGGTTCCTGTCAGGCTTGTGAGGGAAACTTTGATCTTCCATCATGCACAGGTAAGGAGAAGCTGGATTTCGTTCAACAATGCTTTACTTAAGTTTTACATACTTGTCAGAGTTAGGTGTTCGTCGCGATGGCACATAAGAGCGCACATGCCTCTATTAAGAGGTGTGTGCGCTTTACATAGCATTGTTCTTTCATTACAAACAAGAACAAAACGGTAATGTAACACTTCAGATATGAGATGTGTCGCATGATGAAGTTTCAGCTAAGAGAACATACAGAATACTACATGGCTTGCTGTGTCGTATCAGATTTACACGAGTTGCTTTATAAAAATATTGAACTGCGACCGAAAGCGAGCTTTTCAATATTTGAAAAAGCAACTCGTGTAAATCTGGTACGACACAGCAAGCCATGTTGTATTCTTGTTATCCTACAAACTGTGCATAAGTGTATTTTACTCAAAACGCCCCGCAGTCGAGGCGTCCAAATATTTAAGACGCTTCCAGGGAAACATCAGGAGCAAAAGTGTTTCCATGATGACGTTTGTCTCGGTGACTTTGGCCTCATAAGCTTCCGAAATGCAGGTCCATGCCAGACTAGTTTGACACTCAATCAATCAATCAATATGAGGCTTATATCGCGCGTATTCCGTGGGTACAGTTCAAAGCGCAGGGATTTTTTTTTATTAATTTTTTTTATACAATTTATATCGCGCACATATTCAAGGCGCAGGGATTTATTTATGCCGTGTGAGATGGAATTTTTGTACACAATACATCACGCATTCACATCGGCCAGCAGATCGCAGCCATTTCGGCGCATATCCTACTTTTCACGGCCTATTATTCCAAGTCACACGGGGATTTTGGTGGACATTTTTATCTATGCCTATACAATTTTGCCAGGAAAGACCCTTTTGTCAATCGTGGGATCTTTAATGTGCACACCCCAATGTAGGTACACGAAGGGACCTCGGTTTTTCGTCTCATCCGAAAGACTAGCACTTGAACCCACCACCTAGGTTAGGAAAGGGGGGAGAAAATTGCTAACGCCCTGACCCAGGGTCGAACTCGCAACCTCTCGCTTCCGAGCGCAAGTGCGTTACCACTCGGCCACCCAGTGACACGACCTCATTTACATGATAAACATACGTGTGGTTTGAACAATATTGTCATCTCATGAGTAGTCTCTCTGACCTATGTAGGATAAAATATGTTTAACGTTTCATATGTTATAAAACTGACTCAACACAAAAACTCACAGGTGACTCTAAAGTTGTCTTTTGGAAAAGCTGTCACTATTGTTCTGAATGTCCGAATGGGTGAATGACATAAAAATTAACCTCAAAAATTCTGGATGTGATTGTTAACTGTAAGTTAATTGTAAAGTGATATTTGCGTCATAATGCTAGATGGTTTGTTTTTCACCGCATATTTTCGCGACTTAAAGGAACAGGCCCTTTTTAAGGTCAGATAAAGCAGTTGGGGTTGATTTAATGATATATGTAAGCATCTAAAGATGCAAAAACCGAACAGTAAATCACAGGTTTTGTGTTGCATCAGTCTAATTTTACACAAAATGCATGCTCAAAAAGCGGCCAAATTCGTCTGCTACGCGAGACTTCAAAATCACCGCGGCAGCAAGCCGTTGGCTGTGACGTCACTTACAGGAATCGGAAGCGAAAGTAGCGACCCTCGGTCTGCGTCTTTGCTGCAGCCGTGGATGCGCGCGTACTCCCGACATCATGCCGAGAGAGAGTGCTGCTGCCGTATGTTCGGAGTTGCAAAAAAAGGACTCAGGCTTGAGTTTTCATTTGTTTCCATCCGACTCAAGGCTCAAGCACGAATGGGCTGTGAAAATGAATCGGGTGGACCCAAAAACAAAGAAACGACAACAACAACAACAACAACAACAACAAAAACAAAACAACAACAACAACAACAACAACAACAACAACAACAACAACAACAACAACATTGTTGAGACACCAACGAAACTACATCAACAACAACAACCACAACACCATTGTTGAGAAACCAGCGAAACTACATCAACAATAACAATAACAACAACAACCTCAACAACAACCACAACAACAACCTCAACAACAACCTCAACAGCAACAACCACAACAGCATTGTTGAGAAACCAGCGAAACAGTATCAACAATAACAAAAACAACAACCACAACAACCACAACACAGTACAACATTTGGCAACAACTACAACAACTGCAACGACAACAACACTGACAACTCAAAAACCAAGAACAACTACAATGTCAACAACACCACCAACAACAGCTTTACACTGATAAACAGTAGGTGGAACACGATTGATTTGACACGTAACAACCTTGATTTCATCTACGACGACGACAACAACAACATCAACTCAAATTCGAGAACATATACGTCTTCAACAACATAACCAACAACAAATCCGATAGAACTTCAACTACAATCTCAACAGTGATCATGGGCTGCCTAATCTATTTGCTGAGTCTGGCAGACATTTGACTTCCACCCTTGAGAGAGAATGGTTTTTCCTCGTAAACTTTGTGCCTCAAACCTGACTAAGAGGATACAACTCTACATTAATCCCCGATTATCAACCCAGATAGATGGGACACTTCCGTCTCAACTCCGACGCCGCAGTAAGAACGATCTCTAGCAACAGACGATCATATCTGCTTGCTCCTAAGCCACTCCCCCAGCCTGTATGTCTACACACTGACACCAATTAAACCTCCAACTGAGCTGTTAACCCGTGATTTGTAAAAATGTACACATTTTTTTTACAAATTACGTCGAACCTAAAACCGCTATTCAGCCTATATTGTCCCATCGCTGGGAAATTCGGATCGCTTCCTCCCAGTGGAAAGCTAGCAGCAACAGGGTCGCGCTACCCCAAAGTCAAGGGATCGATTAGATTTGTTTTTCTTTCTTTTTTACATTTAGTCAAGTTATGACTAAATGTTTTAACATAGAGGGGGGAATCGAGACGAGGGTCGTGGTGTATGTTTGTGTGTGTGTGTGTGTGTGTGTGTGTGTGTGTGTGTGTGTGTGTGTGTGTGTGTGTGTATGTGTGTGTGTGCGTGCGTGCGTGTAGAGCGATTCAGACCAAACTACTGGACCGATCTTTATGAAATTTGACATGAGAGTTCCTGGGTATGATATCCCCGAACGTTTTTTTCGTTTTTTTGATAAATGTCTTTGATGACGTCATATCCGGCTTTTCGTGAAAGTTGAGGCGGCACTGTCACGCCCTCATTTTTCAACCAAATTGGTTGAAATTTTGGTCAAGTAATGTTCGACGAAGCTCGGACTTCGGTATTGCATTTCAGCTTGGTGGCTTAAAAATTAATTAATGACTTTAGTCATTACAAATCTGAAAATTGTATAAAACGATCCAAATTTACGTTCATCTTATTCTCCATCATTTGTTGATTCCAAAAACATATAAATATGTTAGATTTGGATTAAAAACAAGCTCTGAAAATTAAATATATAAAAATTATTATCAAAATTAAATTTTCGAAATCAATTTAAAAACACTTTCATCTTATTCCTTGTCGGTTCCTGATTCCAAAAAACATGTAGATATGATATGTTTGGATTAAAAACACGCTCAGAAAGTTAAAACGAAGAGAGGTACAGTAAAGCGTGCAATGAAGCACAGCGCAACCGCTGCCGCACCAAACAGGCTCGTCACTTTCACTGCCTTTTGCACTAGCGGCGGACTACGTTCAGTTTCATTCTGTGAGTTCCACAGCTTGACTAAATGTAGTAATTTCGCCTTACGCGACTTGTTCATTTCTGTATTGTCCTTTTTCGCTGGCAAATTCGGATCGCTTCCTCTCAGTGAAAAGCTAGCAGCAACAGAGTAGCGCTTGTGGTCCAAGTTGTGAAATGTATCCAAGTTGTGGAATGTGTCCAAGATGTGGAATGTGTCCAAGTTGTGGTATATGTCTAAGATGTTGTATGTGTCCAAGTTGTATGTGTCCAAGATGTGGTAATGTGTCCAAGTTGTGGTATGTGTCCAAGATGTGGTATGGTTTAAACAATGTTTTATTAAATCAAACATGGTACAACAATACAACGATAAACAATAGGGACACGAACTCAAGCGAACGCTTATATTACGCGCCCTACGTAGTTACAAATTAACAAAAATATGATGTCGGACAAACATTACTTATAAACTATGGAACTATCTAGGTAAACAGCATAGTTGAAGCAAACCAAAAAGAACAGGAGAAAGCTAGCAGGAGGAAGAGGGGGAGGGTGGAGGTGGGACGAAAGAATGGTAGGTACAAATGAAAGATGAAGGTGGTTAGCGCATACAAAAAGAATATACATAGTACATTGTAAACTGTAATCCAATGGCAAATAAGCAGCAGTTCGCTGAATATATAATTGAAAAATGTATATAAAATAAGGGTTGTTGGCATGGATATGCGTACTGAGTCACATTAACAAAAACGACCAGATTTACAGATAAACGATTGGACACTTTCAAAAAATTGTTGGTGCGAAGAGAAAGGTTTTCGCTACCATTTAACAATATTTCAACATGTCTGTAATGTACAGGTAGTGCATTTATTGTAGATAGGCGAGCGTCTACGTACAGAGGGCAATATGTCAAGTAATGGTCAGCTGTTTTGTGCAGGTAGCCGCAAGCACACTGCGGATTTTCCTGTAAGTGGCGTTTGCACATGTCAGAATTCAAGTTACTCGTGTTTAGGCGCATTCTGCAGTGGTGAATCTCTTCCAGTCGTTTACCACAGTAGTAATAGGCAGGTACGTTATAATCAGGTATAGTTAGATAGTGTTTGAATTCGCTGATTGAGTTAGTTGTTTTGATGTTGTCTGGCAAGTTGTTCCAAAGGACAGTGGTAGATGGTATAAAAGATCGACGGTATACTTCAGTTTTGCAAGTGGGAACTCTTCTTTCTAATGGTCTTCTTCGATGATAGGGGTTAACATCAGAAGTTAAAGGTGGCAAAAGTTGTGATAAGTAATGAGGACATTTGCCAATTGCCATCTTGAAATATAAAATTAGTTTGTGTCTGCTCCCTCTTTCTTTTAGGTTACAAAATCCGCTTTCTTTATTATACAGCTTTTCGTGGCTGGTGCCGCGTACATTTTCATTTCATTTTTCATTTTCATTACTTTATTGTCCCATCGCTGGGAAATTCGGGTCGCTTCCTCCCAGTGGAAAGCTAGCAGCAACGGAGTCGCGCTTCCCAGGTGTCTGCGTGTTTAGGTGTATTCAGCCACCTGCACTTATGGCAGAATGACCAAGGTCTTTTACGTGCCATTGTGATGACACGGGGGTGGGACATGGCTTCCGTCTCTGGGTCTGCACATAAAGTTGACCCGTGTCCGTCCCGGCCCGAATTCGAACCTGCGACATTCCGATCACAAGTCCAGTGCTCTACCAACTGAGCTACCGGGCCCCCACCGATTATAGTCCGAATGGCTTCCAAATGTAATTTTTCCAGTGCAGTTGACCAGTACTCGGTGCAAGTTGTGATATGTGTCCAAGATGTGGAATGTGTCCAAGATGTGGTATGTGTCCAAGTTGTGGTATGTGTCCAAGTTGTGGTATGTGTCCAAGATGTGGTAATGTGTCCAAGTTGTGGTATGCGTCTAAGATGTGGTCTGTGTCCAAGTTGTGGTATGTGTCCAAGATGTGGTATGTGTCCAAGTTGTGGTATGTGTCCAAGATGTGGTATGTGTCCAAGACGTGGTAATGTGTCGAAGTTGTGGTATGTGTCCAAGTTGTGGAATGTGATGGGACAATAAAGAAATGAAAAAAAATCTAATAGATTCATTGACTTTGGGGTAGCGCGACTCTGTTGTTGCTAGCTTTCCACTGGGAGGAAGCGACCCGAATTTCCCAGCGATGGGACAATAAAGAAAAGAAAAAAATCCCATAGATCCCTTGACTTTGGGGTAGCGCGACTCTGTTGCTGCTAGCTTTCCACTGGGAGGAAGTGACTCGAATTTCCCAGCGACGGGACAATCTAGTAATGAAAAAAAATGAAAAAAATCTAAACATAAACAGTCGCGCTACCCCAAAAGTCAAGGGATTTTGTTTTTGTGCCTTGACTTTGGAGATGACAAGCAAATAATTATTGGGAGCATTAACGTGCTTTGTAAAAAAAATTACTTATAACGGGGCGCGCAGACCCTTGATTTTAACCCCCAGGCTCAAAACTGTAAGGTTCAGCAGCTAAAGTTACTTCTGCCATGAATACTGCTTGTGACGTCATCGGAATTTTTACCCAGAATTCACCACTTCCGTACTCTCGCGGACGTTCGCGATACAATGGCCGCCAGATCGGAACGCGAAAACGCTTCGCTTCAGCCACGAAATTCGTCGGATTATGGCCCAAAACGATTCCGAAATAAACTAAACCCTGTGAGGGAAGGTGAGAAAACAATTTCCTACGGCATGCATATGTCTGGTTAACCTAAGTCACGCCAAAACGCAAATGAACGCGTTTTTGACACCAGAAAAAGCCTGTTGGGGTCCTTTAAAGGCACAGTAAGCCTCCCGTAAACCATCACAGAGCTCCCCGAGCGTCTAAATACAGTACAAGCATACTTCCATTTGAACGCTCACCGAACGGGAACATCCTGGCTGCTTTCTGTCGAGCGTGAGACATTTTCAAAGAATTTATTTTCGTAGACTTGTTCGTCAACAACAACGGCGCCTCGTTTTTGCGCTAGACCTAACTTTTAAAATCTAAATAATAAATTGACAGCTTGTTACATAAAGAATTCGTTTTTCATCAAGACAAGATCAGAACAATTCGAAGTTGTGAAATTAAAAAAAAAGAAAAGCCCGGAAGCAGGGTCACGCAAGGGTCGTAGCAGACGAAGGTTTATCAGTGCAAATCGCCGTTCCTCTCAACAGTCAAAAGCCATCGCTAGAGTTCTTGTGAACCACAGCCGTTGTTTCGTGCATAAAAAACGTGCTATTGTAGATAAGCTCACATCGAGTCGCATTCATGACTAACTGACGACTGCATTGTGAAAAAGGAAAACTGGATCACACGGGTTCACGATGGCTCAGGGGTAAGATAAACCACGCAAAAATAAATTCTTTGAAAATTGTTCGCTCTTTACGGAGGGCACCTAGGATGTTCTCAATTGGTGAGTGTTTAAATGAAAGGGTGTTTGTACTGTGTGTAAAAGCCTGACCGTATCTGTGATGGTTTACGGGAGGCTTACTCTGCCTTTAATATGAACACCATGTGGCACACCATTAATAACTATTTTTATACAGTTTCTTCACTGGTTTGTGAATAAAAATTAATCCAAACGATTCGATTTTAACTAAGATGCTCATAACAAAACACGGGAAATCGACATTCATATTAATTTTTAGTAAAACTGTTTTTAAACAAGAAATTCCTCCGAGGTAGGAAAAACACCCCCGTCCTAACCATTCTCACTGCCACCAACTGAGAAGGTTATTTCCCTTTGACCATTAATATGTCCCTCTATAAGTCCTTGTAGAATCTTAATCCACCAATAACTCCCTGACCGTGTGTTTGACTGGTCCCAATTTTTGTAAGGACCGTCTCAGGAATGTATAGAACCTGTTCACCAAGTTTGGTGACGATCGGTCCGTTCATTCTTGAGATCTATATGCGAACACAAACACACAAACACACAAACAAACAAACAAACAAACACATCGACCGAATCCTATACACACCCCTATACCGGGGGTGTAAAGATATCAACTTACAAAACCACATATAACATGTTAGTACATGATGCGACTAGTTTGGACAACCAGTATTGATTTTAGGTGACCTGTTAAACGTTGAAAGGTTTTGCCGGGACAGTTTTTGTTTATTAATCTAAAATTTAACAAGACAAACTAAACTTATGATTTATATGGGTGACTTATTTTTACAAATCTGTTTCAGGATACGTTTTACCTGGTAGAAGTACTAAACATAATAAATGTGTCGGTTGGTGGGTACACATAATGACAAGGCACCACCCATTCTCTGAGTAACCCTCGTTTGAAATTTGCATGGTCAAAGTGCTGCAGAATCACATTTGTTTCTTTATTTGGTGTTTAACGTCGTTTTCAAGCAGAATCACATGAAATTGCGTCTCTTAATTAATATCACAATAACTTGTAGGTCATTTTCTTACTGTCTGACATTGATTCAGAACCTGTTGCTCTGTCTTAGACCAAAAAAGCCAAAGCAATGAAAATGCATGTTCCATATTGTTTATTGTGTACGATAGTTGTGTGAGAACTAACATTTCTACCGGTTCGTGTTGATATTCATTTCTTATTCGTGTCTGTTCATGTTATCATTTGATAGAAACAACTCTTACTGTGTTCTTCCTACTAATCAGAGTGTGTGGACGGCTATTTCGGTGCTGAGTGCAACGTACAGTGCGGTCTGTGTACGGACGACAAAGTGTGTGACAAGGTCACTGGACACTGTCCCAATGGATGTCCACCCGGGTTTCAACCTCCATGGTGTGATCAATGTGAGCACGAGATACATGATATTGTATTTGTTCCTTGAAATGAATTTTTTTTGTTAAGGCACAGTCTTTCCCGTGAAGTTCTGCTTACTACTTTAAATGTGCCCACAATTGTACCCTTCAATAAAACCCACCCCTCGTCTTAGACACATCCCAATAATTAATATTCTTACTGGTCTTTGTTAGGGGTGGGATGTTTTGATGAATTACTTTTGCAGATTGACACAATCGGCGTTTAGGGCACTCATTTGTGAGAGAGAAAAATGTGGACGGAAAGCATCAAGGTTGTTGATGATTTGTAAATGTTTTGAAGTGCCTTATTTCACGCACAAGCTTTGCCAACCCTAAGATGTTAAACATAATTGTTTATGCGGGAATTTGGAAAGACTGTGCGTTTACTGAGTATGTTGAATGCAGCACACACCAAAAAGCAAACTAAACAAGTCGCGTGAAGCGATATAAAGACATTTAGTCAAAATCAGCACCACAAGTAAAGTAAAGTAAAGCCAATCATCGCCGAGACTACTTTCAGACAGTCTCGGCTAACCATACTGAAGACTGAGACGGGTCACGATCGCATCCGCGAAGCACGCGTCCGTAGTACTTACTGAACCTAAATCCTTTCGTTCTGAGCATATTTTTAGAGAAAACATGACATATTTATATATTGTTGAATTCAGGAGAAGATGAGGAATACAACGCAATCAATTTTAAATCTGTTTGCAAAAAAAATCGATTTTAATGACAACTTTAATGAGCAAACTCATGAAATGCAATACCAAAGTCCGGGCTTCGTCGAATATTACTTGACCAAAATGTCAACCAATTTGGTTGAAAATGAGAGCGTAACAGTGCCGCCTCAACTTTCACAAAAAGCCGGATATGACGTCATCAAAGACATTTATCCAAAATATTAAAAACCGGTGTCGGGATATTATACTCAGGAACTCTCATGTGAAGTTTCATGAAAATTGGTCTGGTAATTTTCTCTGAATCGCTGTACACACACACACACACACACACACACACACACACACACACACACACACACACACACACACACACACACATACACACACCACGACCCTCATCTCGATTCCCCCTTTACTGAGGTGTGGCTATTATAATGTGCACATTGAAATTAAATCATACATATCCGTGTGTGAACGTGTAGGCGCCGTAATGAAATGGACGTACTACATAACACATATTCTAAGAAGTCTCGTAAGGCGAAATTACTACATTTAGTCAAGCTGTCGAACTCACGGGATGAAACTGAACGCACTGTATTTATTCATTAAGACAGTACAGCTTCGTCAATCCCCGCGTGAAGAAAATCGCTCACCTTTCACGTGCAAAACGTAGTGATATTGACACGCCAGATTAGCGCGGTAGCGTATTGTGCTAAGCAGGAAAGCGCGCTTTTCTGTATTCTTGTTAACTTTCTGAGCTTGTTTTGAATACAACCTATCGTATCTATATGTTTTTGGAATCAGAAAATGATCACGAATAAGATGACATCATTTTTGGATCGATTTCTTACATTTTAATCGTAAGACTAACTATTCTATTTTCGTTAATTGTGATCACATTTTAAGAGTAAACATGACATATGGATATATTTTTAGATTCATAATGTGATGGGGAATACGATGCAATCAATTTTAAATCTGTTTGCGAAAAATCGATTTTAATGACAACTTTAATGAGCAAACTCATTAATTAAATTTTAAGCCTCCAAGCTGAAATGCAATACCAAAGTCCGGGCTTTGTCGAAGATTACTTGACCAAAATTTCAACCAATTTGGTTGAAAAATGAGAGCGTGACAGTGCCGCCTCAACTTTCACGAAAAGCCGGATATGACGTCATTAAAGACATTTTTCAAAAAAATGAAAAAAACGTCTGGGGATATCATACCCAGGAACTCTCATGTAAAATTTCATAAAGATCCGTCCAATAGTTTACTCTGAATCGCTCTACACACACACACACACACACACACACACACACACACACACACACACACACACACACACACACACACACACACACACATACACCACCACGACCCTCGTCTCGATTCCCCCCTCTACGTTAAAACATTTAGTCAAAACTTGACTAAATGTAACAAGTCGCGTAAGGCGAAAATACAACATTTAGTCAAGCTGTCGAACTCACAGAATGAAACTGAACGCACTGCAATTTTTCAGCAAGACCGTATACTCGCAGCATCGTCAGTCCACCGCTCATGGCAAAGGCAGTGAAATTGACAAGAAGAGCGGGGTAGTAGTTGCGCTGAGAAGGATAGCACGCTTTTCTGTACCTCTCTTCGTTTTAACTTTCTGAGCGTGTTTTTAATCCAAACATATCATATCTATATGTTTTTGGAATCAGGAACCGACAAGGAATAGATGAAAGTGTTTTTAAATTGATTTCGAAAACATAATTTTGATCATAATTTTTATATTTTTAATTTTCAGAGCTTGTGTTTAATCCAAATAATTATAACATATTCATATGTTTTTGGAATCAGAAAATGATGAAGAATAAGCTGAACGTAAATTTGGATCGTTTTATAAAAAAAAATTGTTTTTAACAATTTTCAGATATTTAATGACCAAAGTCATTAATTAATTTTTAAGCCACCAAGCTGAAATGCAATACCAAAGTCCGGCCTTCGTCGAAGATTGCTTGGCCAAAATTTCAATCAATTTGATTGAAAAATGAGGGTGTGACAGTGCCGCCTCAACTTTTACAAAAAGCCGGTTATGACGTCATCAAAGGTATTTATCGAAAAAAAGAAAAAATCGTCCGGGGATATCATTCCCAGGAACTCTCATGTAAAATTTCATAAAGATCGGTCCAGTAGTTTGGTCTGAATCGCTCTACACACACACACGCACAGACACACACACATACACCACAACCCTCGTCTCGATTCCCCTTCTATGTTAAATTATTTGTGTCAAAACTTGACTAAATGTAAAAATGAACTGTATTAAACATGTTTTTGAGCAAAATTGTCGAAAAAACCCACATCTTGTTGAAGAGACTTCAATCGGCATACATCACCTAGTACGTTGCGAACGAAAAGATGTTAGCTCTGTTGCCGTCTCATTGTAGAGTTCTGTGTCTACGTTTCTCATTTTAGTGTGTTTCAACAAGACGTACGGTGAGAACTGCAGAGAAGAGTGTGGTCGGTGTGAGAACTCTGATTACTGTAACGTCTTCAACGGTTCCTGTCGGGCTTGTGAGGGAAACTTTGCTCTTCCATTATGTACAGGTATGGACACAGTTTAACCCCTGCAGCCTGTTGAAACTCAAACAACAACAACATAGTAATGGGAACATTAGAAACTAAAGCGTTTTATGACTTACTTCTCCTGACAATAGCCGACTCACATCTACTTACACAAAACCACAGAAATGTCTATCAAACGTGGGAAACGTATTGCACCATTTTTGTCCTATTCGCTCAAGAAATGTAATTGTTGCTTTTACAAAAAACAACATGTTTAATGCCAATAAATTATACCCTTTTGAGAGTTCATCCAAAATGTGTTATTATCTTACTCAGTGCCAGTAATGCTAAACTTCACATATAAGTATTCCATTGTTTTCCTTAAAGGTGGTCGTCTACATTTTTGCTTTTTTTTCTCAATAATCTCATGGTTAGATTTCGCTAAAAAGTTATGTCAGATGATGAATGAACCATGGGGAAAAAAGTTATAGAAACAAAAAATATGTAAAAAAAAGATTTTATTTTTGGTAGCGTGACTCACGCTTCCAATATTTTGTTTTCTGTTTGCTGAGAACATGTGCTTTGCCTAAAAATACTGACCAATCAAATTCATGTCACCATGCTTATAGCCACGCCCAAACAAGTGCAGCAACAGTTTGACACTGTAGCGCTGTCCACGCTTTTTTTTAAACGCACGAAATGCACGGGATTTGAGAGGAGTTTTGCGCTTGGCATTTTCCAAATAAGGATATCCTACTATGAGTACTACCCTGGAATACTACAATGAATTTTCAAACGGCTACACTGGCTTCGTCTTTCCTGATCGAAAAAGGATGTATTGTTGATATTTGTAGATAATAGACTCTGCATTTTAATGGTCAAATGGCTATTTCGGAATAAAAATGTAGACAAGGACCTTTAAGATCAACAAGACATTTGTACAATCATGGTGAAAGTGTTGACTTGTTGGTGATCATAAATTAAGTCTTATAATAAGAGACTCAAATTCAAACAGAGATCTGCATAACATAGCTATGCCAAGAATTTATCCAAGTTCATCTGTCAGTAGAACTGATTTCCAAATGTATAAAGAAAGTAACCAAACACTGTATTTTCAAAATAAAAAGAGTGTATGGATGGCTACTTTGGTGCTGACTGCAGCGGCGAGTGTGGTCAGTGTGCGGACAACGCTGTGTGTGACAAGGCCACCGGACACTGTCCTGCCATATACTTACACACGCCAGGACAGTGTCCAGTGGCCTTGTCATGAATCGGAGGCGTAACGTATGTATGGCATGACCAAAGAAAGGAGAATGTGACAGGGGATGTTGAAACAAAGCATTGGAAATTCACCATGGATAGAATAATAACCGCAAGCCTGAAAGTTCCAGAACTATAGTTTGTGTCAGTCTTGGCAAGCCACACATTTTAGCACTACGCACGAAATAGCACTGTAATGTTGTTTATTTGTACATCATTAAATGAAAGTAAAACATGATTTTAAAATTATGAGCTTGTTTTTTGCAAAATTTACAGCATATACAAGTGGCTTTTGACAAATCAAATATGCATATATTTCTGAGAATGTACGATGCACCAAAATAGAAACAGTACGTTGAAGGCTAGTTTTGTCCAGTTCCGGAAAAGACATCATATTCATTCACCCTTTCGAGACGAAATACCACGCGATTATGGATGAATCGAAGGTGTAACGTATATATCCCGTGACCCATCAAAGCTAATCTTTGTTTTGAAATGCCTTTACAACGTACAGATAATGTATAAAGTCATAATCGTGATCTCAAGACAGGTACTACATACAGTGGTCGCCGCTTAATAAAGCCACTTCTGGACCGACGAAAAATGGCTTTAATAAGCAGCGGATTTATTAACCGGCGGTCCAGGAATACGTCATTTTCGAAAGAAAAAAAAAACTTCTCTTTTGTTTACGTCACTCAGTCACTTTCTTTCGTCATTTACACTTGTTTGAATCTAAACAAAACTTCACGAAGGATGTTGAACTTTTGTTTTTAATATGTACATGTACGTGTACTTTGATCACTTCCGTACATCAATAATTTCACTGTCACCGTCACGAATCATTACTCCGCAGAGAAGAACGATTTTATGAGTGTTTGTTTGTTGTTCGTCTTCCACAAGATAATGTGAGTTTTAGTCACAAACTACGTGATTTCTCTGAGAAAACTGGCTTTAATAAGCGGCGGGTTGGTTTTATTAACCGGCTTTTTTCTAATACATAAGATATATTGATAAATCCGGACCGTCTGAAATCGGCTTTTATAAGCGGCTGGCTCTATTAACCGCGGTTTTATTAAGCGGCGTCCACTGTACTGTGTTTGTCGTCTGCTACAAATCTAGCCTTGGTGTTTGACACGGAGTGTATATATATGTTACAGGCATTAAGTGAAACCAGGCATTACGCGTAATGCCTGTGAACACTAGGCATTACACGTAATGCCTAAAAATACCAGGCATTACACGTAATGCCTGAAATTTGACTCTCAAAATTACGCTTATTGCCTGAAGCAATTCAGGCAATACACACAACATAAAAAGCCTATTGCACTGAACAGTTATCCATTACCTCTTGGATGACGGTGAGAACATGTTTTAGGACAAAGTGTTGACAAAATGTCATGGTGTGAATATAATAATGAGTGATGGTTCGCAATGCAAAATAATGTATTTCTGACATAGTGTTCACCACAGTTTGAATTTCACGTAAGTGTGAGTGTATGTCACAATGGAAAGCCGAGGTCCAATATTTCCAGTCGAGTTTTCACCAGTTGCTTATTCGTCACCATGGAGGATAATGAAAAAGAACAATTGTTTACTCGACGTTTGTTTGAACATTATGAAAAGGACGGCAGAAAGTTGCTCCCGAAAGCTGTGTACTTCAGAACAATCGAAGAAGTAAAAGCTGCCTTCCAGAAAACGACAAAGTCACGTCATGAGTATCGTGCATCTCTAGGGAAAGTAAGTGATGTGTGGTGTTTGTCAAAAACAGATTTGAGTGTTGATATTCAGCTCTACGTCTATCGTGAAACAATACTGAAACCGGGTTATCTCCAATGCTGTCTCTGATAGAGTAATTGACACATAATTATAATGTCAAAGGGAGGTAACAAAAAAAGGCTTAGTACACTGACTGTATCGTTCTTGTTGGAACAAAAACAGCTGATAAGAAAATTGCGTTGTGTTAATATCTCACAAACCGGGGCTGTTGAAAGCTACGATATTAAATTAGTATTAATGTTCGCTTGAGAAACACTGTGTAAACGGGGTTTTTTTCTCATAAGGAAGATTTGTTATTATCATTCGACGTAAGTTGTTCATGATCTTTTGTAGTTTGAATGTAGCGCTCGGGTACATTGACATGTTGTTGTTGTTTTAGCAAGATGAATTCAATCTGGACCCTGTCCTACGTGTTATAATTATATCCGACTCGCTGCCGATCGAGAGTTATGGTATATTGTTTACAACGTTGATAAACATGTCCTGTTATTGCCATTAAATAGTTGTCATTTACTTTAATTTTCAGATTCGAGGTATTAAGATGCGGTGACATCGAAAGGCTTGTACAGAAAAGGACTGACACAGCTGAGGAATCCATTCTCTACTATGTTACCCTTGAAGAAACATACGATATCGTCAAGAGAGCGCATGTGGCCACAGGCCATGGCGGTCGTGACCGCATGGAGAAGGAGTTGCACAAGAAATACGACAACATACCACGCCACGCGCGCGATAGAACTTTACAAATCTTTGTGCGCAGAGTGTCAGAAGAAGAAGAAACGAGCGAGAGTCAAAGGTGTTGTTTGACCGATTCTATCAAACGATATTTTATCCCGGGCTCATATCGATCTTATTGACATGCAGTCGCTGGCTGACCGAGGTCATAAATGGATTTGTGTGTACCAAGATCATTTCAGCAAATTCTGCAAATTCTGCATTCTAAGACCAGTGAGTACCAACAGAGCTTCGGAAGTTGCGACTCACATCCTAGACATTTTTCTGTCATCAATCATAAATTACTAGAGTAGTGTATGTGTGTGGGGACGAGTGCATGGTGTTACACAAGCACATGGTGTTGCACAAGTAAAACATATCACAATGAATGCACACAATAACAACGACAACAACAACAACAACAAATCAACAACCACAAACCACCACCCACCAACCAACCACGACCCACCACGACCAACTACCAAACAACCAACCACGACCCCCACCACCAACCACCAACCACGACCAACTACCAACGAACCACCAACAAACATCAGCAGAAACCTCACCAACGACAATTGCAGAGAGGTGTCAGGCATTATATACGTTTAGGCATTACGTGTAATGCCTAGTGGTCACAGGCCTGAACATTTCAGGCATTACAAGTAAATGCCTGGTTTCACTTAATGCCTGTAACAGGTTTCAGGAATTACGTGTAATGCCTGACAATGATTTTCAGGCATTACACGTAATGCCTGGTATTTTTAGGCATTACGTGTAATGCCTAGTGGTCACAAGCATTACGCGCAATGCCTGAACATTTCAGGCATTACGCGTAAAGCCTGGTTTCACTTAATGCCTGTAACATATAGAAGCTTCAATCGTACCTTCATTAACCGGAATAAATGCTCAATCCGCTGTCATTTCGCTGTTTCTTCTTTCCACTTTTTTGTTAACATTGTACGGCATCCCAAAAGTGTGTTTTAGCTATGAATCGGCACGGCCAGAGATAGATATGTATCTCTGGTACGACCTTCCATGGTTCATGGTCGGAATCAAGAGGTCAAATTCGCATGGTTCCCATTCGAAACGTCATAATATCATAAAAAAATCCTTTTTCTTGTTTCTGCGGCTGCGCAAGTTATTTGCCTAGGTCATGGCCAAGCTTTGGGCCTACGGAGCAATATCGCGGGATATTTGCTCATTAGAACAACAGAGACAAAGAAGGGTATCAACTACCACGATGTCAACAAAGTTAGTACGAGATCCTAATATTTTTCTTCTCCTTTCACTTTTACTGGTTTTTGCGTGTATTTTTTGTGGGGTTTTGTTTTTACTACATTAATTTTACAACTTTCTTTAACTAACCAAAACTTTCTTTTACCAATGATCAGCGTGTGAGGACGGTCACCATGGCAATGGATGCAGAGACCAGTGTGGTCAGTGTGCGGACAACGATGTGTGTGACAAGGTCACTGGACACTGTCCTAATGGATGTCCGGTTGGGTATCAACCACCATACTGTAACGCGAGTACGTACTCCTGCTTATTCCTAAATGTATTTTTGTGGAGAAATCAAACAGAAAAATAACTTTGTCCAGCTCTCTCTCTCTCTCTCTCTCTCTCTCTCTCTCTCTCTCTCTCTCTCTCTTTTTCGGGCCGTCTGTCTTTCTCACTGTCTGCCTAGTTCCCTTGCTCTCTCTTCATGACTGCCTGTCTGTCTGTTTTTATGTCTGTCTGTCTCCCTTGTTATCTGTTTCTGTCTGTCAGTCTGCCCATCTCTCTGTCTCTCTCTCTCTCTTTCTAAATAGTTATCTCCCTGGGACTCTCTCTCCTTCTCTCTCTCTCTCTTTCTGTGTCTCTCTCTGTTAAATGATTGAGCAAAACTAATTATAAGATAGCAGCACTTTGCTCTCTCTCTCTCTCTCTCTCTCTCTCTCTCTCTCTCTCTCTCTCTCTCTCTCACTCTCTCTCTCTCTCTCTCTCTCTCCTTCTCTCTCTCTTTTTCGCTGTTAAATGATTGTGCAGGACTAATTGTAAGATAACAGCATTTTGTATCTTAAAATTATTTTGGGACACCCACCACAGCTTGTGAGGGCAACACCCATGGACAGGACTGCAAGGAGGAGTGTGGCCTGTGCCGTAACTTGAAGTCTTGCAACGTGTTCAACGGAACTTGTGAAGCCTGCTACAAAGAGTTTACTCTACCAATGTGCAAAGGTAAAACACATACAACGAATCTTAAACAAATGAGGGAGAGCGCTGCTTAGATATCTGATAATGAAAGGGAAGTAAGCACTCTAAATGCATACGACATGTGTACCAGAGTAAGTCAGTTATTCGGAACCATTCTCCTGGCACCTGTCGTGTGCAGGTAAAACATAGTTCAATTACAGGGCATGTTGTTTTGCTATCCTTACACCTGTACCTTGTCCCAGTGTGCTCGCACACCGCCCCGTTCCAATATCCACTGCTCCATCCACTACTAAAGTTTGTTCTGCTGCCAGACATCGATTTTACAGACGCTCCAGGGAGGGGATGTCATGTCGCTGCGTTGGGCTGGACTGTGTAAAAATACTGTTATCTAAGCATTTGAATTTCAGATAGACAAGCAATGCAGCTTTTTAACTCGAGAGATTATTTATGTCCATATAGATGTGCATGGTTCCACAAAAGAAAAGCAACACCTCATACGAACAACTTTCATCATAGCATTAGGAATCGGATACAAACTAGAGGAAGGGCTCCGAATATGGACCACTTTTTGTTTCATGCTGATAACAAGCCTAACTTGTTTTCTTGCGAAGAAGTTTCATTTTGTGTTTGGTAGTCCTTTTCTCTTAGGTTAACCGTTATGCCTAATTAGAGTGAAATAGCTTTGATAGATATTCAGCAAAAATTAAATACAGAAAAACACACAAATGGTCCATATAAGGAGCCTGGGCGCCTAATATGGACCAGTGAAGCGGCCTTCTCGAATCACTGTAAAAAGCCCCCTTTACTTCAAAATAACATGATACAACTTAGTGAGCGAATCAGACTAATGAAAATATGCTTTAGATTTGTCTGTTTTGGGTTGATGAGAGCATTATTTGAAGCACACCAGGAAGCTAAAGAAGCTTATCCAAAACAGAGTGAAAATAAGTGAAATTATCAACTTCAACGAAAAGAAAACTTTTTGTGATATATTTTTTTAAATCTCGAAGGCCAGTTATAGGTTATTTCAAACAAGCTTCTGAATGAATTAATGAAAATAGCATTTAGCTTTTTTTTTCTTCGATTTGTTGAAGGTGGTCCATATTAGGGGACTCACACATACTTTGAAATTTGGCTATTATTTTTTGTTTGCAGTAGAAACGGGGTCAACACTGCTAAAATGTAACAAATACGGTCTTAGCTGTCATATAAAGCATTATTTTGTGTTATAAAAGCCTTGGCTGTGGACAGAAACGAGTCCGTTTTAGGCGGCAAATTTAGAGTGAACCATGCCAAAAGTGAAAAAAAGAGAAAAAGGCTAACGGTTTTGAGGTTTGTGTTTCTGCAACTGTTTTGACATGTGCAAGTTGTCCAGAGAGGGTGAAGACAGCCAATAAAAAAATTTGAGCGCTCTAGCGCCGTTAGTTTGTCAGAACAGGAGGTGGTCTATATTAGGAGCCGGTCGGGCCATATTAGGAGCCCTTCCCCTATGTGTTCAGAATATCTGATCAAACATTAAAGAAAACACTATTGATCATGTTTATCAACCCAAACTCGATCCTGTTTTTCAATGTTATGACCCGAACTCCATACTTTGTGATCGCATTATTTAATGACATGACATTTTGGTCAGTGCAGTGTACCAGTCCCTCCCCCAAACCCCCGACACACAAAGCCTCATCTTACAACACAACCGCTACCTCCACCACTAGCCTCAAACTCAACCCCCTCCAAAAATGAAAAAAAACACCCATGAAAACAAAACAGGGAAGATAAAAACAAGTCGCGTAAGGCGAAAATACAACATTTAGTCAAGTAGCTGTCGAACTCACAGAATGAAACTGAACGCAACGCAACGCAGCAAGACCGTATACTCGTAGCATCGTCACTCCACCGCCCGTGGCAAAGGCAGTGCCCGCGGAATTGACAAGAAGAGCAGGGTATTCGTTGCGCTGAGAAGGATAGCACGCTTTTTCTGTACCTCTCTTCGTTTTAACTTTTTGAGCGTGTTTTTAATCCAAACATATCATATATATATGTTTTTAGAGTCAGGAACCGACAAGGAATAAGATGAAAGTGTTTTTAAATTGATTTCGAACAAAAATTTGATAATAATTTTTTTGTTTTTTGTTTTTTTTCTCTCTTATTTTTTTTGTGTGTGCCTCAGTTGCATGCAGTCCGCTTCAAGCTGAAAAATAAATGAAAAGAATGAAACCCTAAGTTTTTTTGTTTTTTGTTTTTTGTTTTCCTTCCTTTTCTCTTCTTTCTTTCTTTCTCTCTACAGCTGAGCGTCCTTCTTCATTGGCGTTTTATAAATTTATCAATTGTATGTGGTTTTCTACAATGGACAAAATCTTGCATCTTTAATGTTGGTTATTGTCTTACATATGTCTGTGTTTGGGTTGACTTAGGTGTTGTTTGTGGCGGTGTCATGATGGAGTTAACATAGTAACAATCACAATAAGTAAGAGGAAAAGCAAATTGTAAGCGTGCTAAAGTTTTCTTAGTAACAGTTCTCTTTTCATACAAGTGGTGTTTAGTGTAACAATGTAAGTTCCGCCTTTACCCTTGATAATAATTTTTATATATTTAATTTTCAGAGCTTGTTTTTAATCCGAATATAACATATTATATGTTTTTGGAATCAGCAAATGATGGAGAATACGATAAACGTAAATTTGGATCGTTTTATAAATTTTTATTTTTTTTTACAATTTTCCGATTTTTAATGACCAAAGTCATTAATTAATTTTTAAGCCACCAAGCTGAAATGCAATACCAAAGTCCGAGCTTCGTCGAAGATTACTTGACCAAAATTTCAACCAATTTGGTTGAAAAATGAGGGCGTGACAGTGCCGCCTCAACTTTCACGAAAAGCCGGATATGACGTCATCAAAGACATTTATCAAAAAAATGAAAAAAAAACGTTCGGGGATTTCATACCCAGGAACTCTCATGTCAAATTTCATAAAGATCGGTCCAGTAGTTTAGTCTGAATCGCTCTACACACACACACACACACACACACACAGACACACGCACATGCACCACGACCCTTGTCTCGATTCCCCCCTCGATGTTAAAACATTTAGTCATAACTTGACTAAATGTAAAAAGATACCGACCATAGAAATTCCTTTTTTCTAACCCCTGCAGTTAAGCTAACTCCATGCTACTTGGTTGATGAAGAACAGATTATTTCAGACACTTGAGTGACCTCATTTTTGACACTATGACATCATAACTCTCTTGATGGCATTACCAATTGTCTGGCTGAGATGTATCTACTCAAGACACATGGCCGTGACCTAAAACCAAAGACAATCATTATATAATGTTTTGATGAAGTCACTTACCAATTCGTGTGACATTCTTTTGTTTTACTGACAAGCTTCATGCTCTGCGTGTGTGCGTGCGTGCATGTGTGTGTGTGTGCGAGTGTGTGTGTGTGTGTGTGTGTGCCTCTGGTGTGTGTGTGTGTGTGTGTGTGTGTGTGTGTGTGTGTGTGTGTGATTTTAGTCCTTAGTGGAACGAGTGATGCTGGCAGTCTGGCAGGACCCATTGCTGGCGCTGTGGTGGGGGGATTCTTCCTGCTGGGACTGAGTGTTCTTGTTGTTGGGCTGTGAGTAGATACTAGGCCTGGATCTTTCAGCGACTGTTCCGCGGTATGCGAGTCGTGATTACTTGTCTGGTTCTTTCTTTGTGGTTCAATATGTGGACATTAAGTGACATTTGTAATTATTTTGATTTTTTTTTTCATTTAGTCAAGTTATGACTAAATGTAGTAAGATTGATATAGTGGTGTACAGTCAAAAAAGCTGTAAAGACAGCATTATTCAGAGATTGTCATGGTTTCTGTACTTAAACAAATTGTCCAATTTGGTTTCGTTTTCCAATTAATCAGGAATAAAATGTGAATAGCCTCTTCAGCACAAAATTGAATCGGTACCCCGTAGGCGTAAGTCCAAAATCTGATTGAATACAAAACATGGGTGAAACAGACCTTAAGATCGAATGAAACACCTTGTAGTCAAATGATACATGATACACTGTCTCCAGCTGTCTCCGTCGTGCATGGAGTGCCAGATCTGCTGAACAGGTCCCTGCAACTACACTCACAGAAACAACAGGTATGTGGATACACACTGTGCGTTTATACTGTAGCGATGTTATGACCCTAAGGGAAATAGTTCACTATGCATGAACATAATTTCAATGCATTTGCAATGATCAGCATTTGTCAACTTCTACTAAACATTGACAGTTTACTTTAGCGTGCTTACTTTACGAGATAGCTCTCCTTCAGTTAACGACCCAATTACACGTGTGCGTTTTAGGAGCGCGTTGGTTGAGAGAAAAAATAATAATATAAAATTTAAAATAAATACTTCAATGTGATCAGAGAGGTTGGAATTAAACGAATTAAATAAACTGGTACCACGTAAATAGTTATTGGTTCGTTTTGTTTATTACTACTAATTGCCCATTTGAACCAAGCTTGCGACTGGAAATGATATCGCTCCATCACCTGCAAGGGGGGGGGGGGGGGGGGGGGCAAGAAAAGTAGTTGTAAAAAGCTGTAAGAAAACCATGTGATTTTCTGGTGCAATTCTTTTAGTTAAAGCAAATGTTATCTTATTTGTTTCTTTTGTGACTTTTTAAATTCAGCACCCAACAACGAAGAGCAACCTGCTGTCGAGTTGGCCGCAAACGCGGATACGTATGTTGACATCACTGAAGGAGAGAGAGGTGATTACGACACTCTACAATACGAAGCTGACGACAGGTCTCCCTACGACACACCTGTCTTTGCAAAACACAGACGTTAATAAAAACTCAGATTTAGAAAACGAAAGGGTTATGCATAGTTAAAGACAAAAACAGATTCTGAGAAGCTGAATACCGATATTCTCATTCTGCATGTATACCATAAAAAAGAGAATACTACACGGCTTGCTGCGTCGTACCAGATTTACACGAGTTGCTTTTTTAAATATTGAACTGCGAGCGAAAGCTAGCTTTTCAATATTTGAAATAGCAACGAGTGTAAATCTGGTACGACACAGAAAGCCATGTATTATTATGTTTATCCTACATACATGACTTGGTTGTGCAAGACAAACCCGAACCGTTATTGCAGTCAACCACTGTGTGTACTGATCTTACATCTGATCATTTTGTTGTTGTTTGCGAATTGAACATTTCAAAACCCAAATGCAAACCTGGTGTAGTTGTTAAAATAAACATCATTGAACTTGACAAATCAGCTTTCACCAGTGACCTAAACACGATTTGGTGGATTACCCAAACGTGAGTGCACATGACTATATCTCACATCTCAAAGCACTCATTGACAAACACGCAAGAGAAAAATACAAGCAGGTTCACTCAAACAGAACACTGACCCCATGGTTCATTCCAGAACTCTACCTGGCTAACCGCGCTCGTCGTCAGGCAGAGCGGGCCTGGAGGAAGACTGGACTGACAGTCCAGCAAATTTTCGAACACAAAAAAATGACATGAATGTTCTAGCTCTTAAAGCCAAACAAAGGTATTTATGCTCCAAAGTAAACAAAAGCCAGACTTGCAAGGAACGTTTTCCATCACCAACTCCATCCTTGGTAAATCAAACACTTCACCCATGCCTTCAAATATTCCTGCCTCTGCTCTTATTTCTTTTCTAAAAAGATTCGGCTTAACAGAGAAAAGTTAGACAAAGAACCTGTCCATCACATTCACACATCACCATCTGCCATTACAAAACTACTCACAGATGTTTCACTTGCAACAGATGCAGAAGTCCTAAAAGCTTTAGGAGTATGTCCCCCAAAACATGTGACCTTCACCCACTGCCTACATTTCTACTCTTTGAACACGCTGACCTTCTTGTCCAAACCATCACTTCTATTCTGAACACCAGTTTGAAATCTGGCGGTTTTTTTCCGTTAGAATGTAAGACAGCCCTTGTCAAACATATGCTTAAAAATAAAACCTTGGACCCAAACCAACTCAAAAAACTATCGGCCAATCTCAAACCTGCCTTTCTTGTCAAAGCTCCTCGAGCGCATTGTACTTGCACAGCTGCTAGATCATCTTGCAGTCAACAGCCTTGAAACTAAATAGCATGTCTGCTTATCATGCCGGTCATAGCACTGATACTGCGTTGGTGCAAATCTTAAATGACCTTCTCATTGCATCTGAACAAATACAAGTGTCTATACTGACCCTGCTCGACCTCTCGGCGGCATTCGATACTACATATTGATCATGGAATTCTTATTACCCGTCTTGAACATGATTTCGGCATCACCGGGAAGGGCCTTATTTGGTTTTCGTCATACTTGTCTGACAGAAAACTCTTTGTTACAGTTACCCACAAGACCTCCATGCCTTTAAGTTCGAGTTCGGGGTCCCCCAGAGCTCAGTTCCCGGGCCCATACTTTTTGTCCTGTACACCCAGGCACTGTCACAAATAGTGTCCAATCACTCCTGTCCGCATCAACTCTTCCCTACGACACACAACTGAGAAGTTCTGGCAAGGAACTGAATTTGAGGCAGCAAAATGCCGTATCCAGACATGTGTTGAGGATATCAAAGACTGGATGTGTGAAAACAAACTGCAACTCATCCACGACAAAACAGAAGCCATGCTTATTAATCAGACATCACACAAAACAGTCACCCAATCGTCCAACTCCTTGCTCATTTGCGACGCCACAATAGTTTTCACAGATAAAGTTAACAATCTCGGTGTCTTCATTGATAAAGAACTTAGCATGAACACACAAGTGAACCACATGTGCAAAACAACCTTTCTAGAACTCAGACGGATAAGCTCCATTAGCTACTTTCTGTCCACCGAAGCCACCAAAACGCTGGTTACATCTTTCGTTCTGTCACGCCTACATTAAGTACTGCAACACACTTTTGTCAGGTCTTCCCGCATATCCGATCTATTTAAACTCCAGCATGTCCAGAACTGTGCTGCGAGACTGCAACTTAGGCGCTTCACGCAGACAGCACGCCATTCCCCTTCTGCAGCAGCTCCATCTGCTCCCCGTTGAGGCCCGCATAAAATACAAACATGCATGCCTGTGCTACACTGCCATCCACTATTAGACCTTATCCTATTTTTCAGACCTTCTTCAACTGTACCCCAACGTTCCTCCAACGATCTCCTTACTCTCACTATACCCGCTTATAAATGTAAAACCAAATGCTGTCGCCCTTTTTCGTTGTTTGCCGCTGTCAACTGGAATTCCCTGCCCACTCAGATTCAACACGCCCCCTCAATCACTTGATAACGATCGATTTATTTGAATATGCATTGTGTATGTGATTGTGTTTTTATTTATTTGAAGATTCTTTAGATGTGTATTGTTGTTGTATATAACATTTGTATATTGAAGATTGATTGTTGGGCGCTTAGAACTATATTAGGATGTGTGCCATATAAATAACCTTATTATTATTATTGTTGTCACAACCTCATTTACATGATATACAGACGTGTGGTTTGAACGATATTGTTATCTCATGAGTGGTCTCTATCACGTATGCAGGATAAATGCATTTATCCTACATACGTGAGAGAGACACTCAGTCCTGAGATAAGAATCGTTGAAATCACACGTGTGCATATCATGTAAATGAGGTTGTCAAGCAAGTCTGGCAGGGACCTGTTTTTTCCACTGCTTATAATGCCAAAGTCACCAAGACAAACGTCATTATAGAAAAACAAAATTGCGCTCGCTAATTACCCTCGATGAATTTTTAGAACTAACATGTCACGCAGGTTCCAAAACAAGCGTCTTCAATTTAGCTGCCTTGACTGCAGGACATTTTCAGTAAAATACACGTAAGTACAGTATGTATATAGGATAAACAGAATACTACATGGCTTGCTGTTTCGTACCAGATTTACACTCGTTGCTTTTTCAATAGTGAACAGCTCGCTTTCGCTCGCAGTTCAATATTTTTTTTTAAATCCTCGTGTAAAATTAATCTGGTACGACACCGCAAGCCATGTAGTATTCTCTATTTATACTAGTCGTATTAAAATGTATGACAGGTGTTTGATTCGTTGATGACACAACCATTTGTCGAGGATAGCGTAGGCACCCGGTCTGCTCCCCGCCTAAAAAAGGCCAGTGCCGTTCCGTCTTCGAGGGACTGCGTGGGTTTCATTTCGGAGTTTTCCTTCTCCTAGACGAGTTTCCTTCCATGGATGATGAGCCTCCTCTACCCTCGTTTTGAATTCAGAGTGGTCTTCTCTTAGGATAGCTGCCTGCCAGGGTTGACGAGCCTATCCTGCCCGGCTATTTGACCCATAGCTGGAGGTTGGTTCGTGGGCACCTGGGCGTTTCCACACACCGGTGGGCCCGCATGCCGCACGTCTAGGGGCCAACCTCCTCCGAGTCCTTGTAGTCTAGCCTGGGGCCTTGCGGTACCCAGTTTACGCCTGTCGCCGCGATGGAGGCACTACATAGGGCTTGTTGTGGAGAGGTTATTGTACTGGCAGGAGAGACTGACGCATTCTGCTCTCTTTTCGCATTGTCCTAAAAAGGACAGACGGTGCTAGCCAGCGGTGAGGGCTGAAAGCGAGAAGTGACAAGCACAAGACACTTCGCCAACACACTAGACACGTCACACAACCGTTTGGCAGGCTATGACAGGTGTTTATTTCTTCTCACTTTGTCAATTTGTGTGTGTTTTCTGTTTTGTTGTTGGTTGTTGTTCGGTGGGTTTTTTTGTGCTCGTTGCGGGCGTCATATGTTTTCATATGTTTACAAGCTCACCAAGTTCTCATGTTGCAGGAAGTCTGAATAACTATTGCAGATCGCCTGAGGTTTTTGAGTGTATTGTAATTCAATCAAGTTGGGTTTAGAACGAAATGGATTACGTGGGCTGTTCCATAGTTATTTAGAATCTCAGTAACGGAAACACATACCATCAATCCAATTAAGACATTTTCTAGACTAGTCCTCCTCCTGCCGACAACCAACTGCATGGCCATCCTCACAAACGACCTCATTCAGGCCTAGGACCACGTGACATCAGCTACACCTTGTATTGCCCCCGTGAAGACTCGGACAGAGTCTTCAGGGCTCTCAAACCGGGTTTCAGCGGCTGTTTCTTGAAATCCGAGAACATGCTGAACCATGGGGGGTTGTCCAAAAAATAGGGTGAATGCGACAACAGCAGTGCTGCCTTTGGTGCCAAGAAATCTGTTGTCGCAAAGGCAGTATGCACAGGTGCGTTGTCATGTTGCAGCATAAGCCTTAGAACACCCGTGTTTGGACGGCGTTTTTGCCAAGCCTCGACTACTTTAGGCGATTAGTGGTGGATATAGCAGTCAGACGTGCCTGTATGCCTGTCCTCAAGGGTCACAGTGTCTATATGCCCTGATCTAGCGACGAAATATGCCAGCATTTGTTTTTTAGTCCTTCTTGTTATTTGTACTTTGCAGGGGTTGGTTCACCTGAAAACACCCATACAGACGACAGTTGTTTGGTTTCAGGGATAAACTGATAAACACACGTTTCATCACCACTGACGATATTCCGTATTGATTTGGACTAGACATAGTTGACTTTGTTAATGTATTGTCAGGCACCACTGTGCCCTACCCCTCTTCTTCCCGTCACTGATTTCACGTGGTATCCACCGGCACATCGCTTTTGGGCCATTGAATATTTGTGTAAGATCTTTTCGAATGCAGAGCTGACACTGCCCAGGGCATCTTGCATCTCCCTGATTTTGATTTGTTGATACTCTCTTATATCTGTTCAACAGCGCCAATGTTTTTGAGGGTAACGAATGAAATGAGTAGACCAGGGAGGGTATCATTTTCTAGGCTCCATCTACCCCTTTTGAAATCGATGTACCAGTTTCACACCACGGCTCTGCATGGAGCGATCATTCCAAAACATTTCACCAAACGTTCATTCTTCTTCTTCTTCTTCGTCGTTCACTAGATGGAGATGCCAATCGCCCGCACGAAAGCAGCTGTCCTCTGTAGGTCCTCCAGGCACCAAGCGTTCATGCAAATCGGCATATTTTAACCCTTTTTTTTTTTTTTTTTAGCTATTGTATGTCATGGCTCTGAAATCGCGAGTTTTGAGCTTTATGACGCAATCTCTTACATTGCGCGGTCAGTAACTTCCCGAGTCGATTATATGGAAACGAAACAACTCTATGTCAAGCCTCACGATGGTCCACTATTTGACGGCAGGATTTTGTATTCAACGCCATAGTGCCAGGAGCCTGGATTCTAAATAATAATGAAACAGCCCTCGTATGTGTTAGTTATGGATATTATAACGGATGTTGTCACTGTAAGTGATAGCAAATGCTTACGTATTTGAATGTGCATCCTGTACAGTTTTGTGTGTTTTTAATAGATACTCGTAGTAAACGATTTTTGTAATATTTATCGTGTATAAGATTGTGTAATTGCTTATTTGTAGATTGCTTTTCTTGTTGTAAGGCGCTTAGAACTAAACTGTGCACAAACATTATTGCATCCATTTTCGTAACCCAATGAAAACTGTCATTTCTGTGTCATTTCATTCAACCTTTATTATGCTATCCATTGAAGTAAGGGTACCCCCAAAATCGAACTGACAAAAACGCCTGGTTTCCAATTAAACAATCAGAATTGACGTAACCTGGCAACCTTTACATACGAGGAGAAAGCCAAATCCATAATCTATCCAGAACAAGTTATTTAGTTTTGCTATCTAGAGTATCTCTTGTGTTATGTCATTCAGTTCTGCTGATGCAGGTGTGGAGCGCATGAGCAGTAGAAAACGAGAGGTTTGTGCGTCCATTTTAAGGGGTACCATGAAAAAAAGCGCTGTATTTCAGCAATGACATAATGGGTTGCTTCGAAACGGATCTCAAGTCCGAATACGCTTTTGGTGATTATTAGCGCTTAAAGTTTTAGCGCATTGCCATTAGTCAATCAACTGTTTCGCATCAGTCATTTGACACCATTACGAATAGCCAACTTCCACAATACCCCGCTTGAATAGCTCTTCGGTGCGAAAGATAAGGAAGGTTCACTTCCCTGCGGGCAAACGTTTTGCTCTCACGAGCGCTGGTGTTCTCTGGCTTGTGTTAACACTTTTTTTTTTCAAACCTCGATCGCCTTTCCTTTGTGCACGGCCCATGCTTGGGTACTTTGAACAAACTTTAGGATTATTCAAAGTACCCAAAGTATTCAAAGTAAATGTGTGTGTAGCTATGTGAATGTGCGTGTTATTATGTGTGTGTATATATATATAGCTTACTTTACCCGTCGCGATATAACCTTGAACGGTTGAAAACGACGTTAAACACCAAATAAATAAAGAAAGAAAGCTTACTTTGTAAAACATCAGAAATTGTGAAAAAAATAACTGAAAGTCAGCAGAGACTTTCTTCCGAGATTATTTTGTTAAAATCTCTTAGCAGAGAAAGAGATAGAGAAAAAAGTATCCCTTCACAGACAGCCTATTGGGAGCATCAGACCCTCCTCAAGGGGGACCGAGATTTACAATGCAAAGTCCCTTTGTGGGGGACGTATCATATATATATATATATATATATCTATATATATATACGACTAGTGTCTGTGTGTCTGTGTGTCTGTGTATCTGTCTGTGTATCTGTCTGTGCGCGATGCACGGCCAAAGTTCTCGATGGATCTGCTTCAAATTTGGTGGGCATATTCAGGTTGACCCGGTACAGGACACAACCTGGTCGATATTTCAACACGTGCTCTCAGCGCGCAGCGCTGAAGCGATTTTGGTTCCACCTCAGCTATTTTGGTTCCACCTCAGCTACCCGGGCCCCCATACCGACACACCAAAGCCAAAGTTCTCGGTGGATCTTTTTCAAATTTGGACACCGTATTCAGCTACACCCCGGACACAATATCATCGATGAGATATTTCAACACGTGCTCTCAGCGCGCAGCGCTGAAATGATTTTAGTTTTTGTGTTCATTTCACCATTATAAGTAACTCTTCCTTATCTTCTCATCTTCTCCAGGTTTTCAGCGTTTACCTCCCTTCCTTCGTTTGGTGCACTTTTGTGTGACAAGGAGCGTCTTCGGATATTCCCGGCGTTCTGTTACTGTTACTATTTTTAGAAGGTCAACGCAGTGTACAGAACGTAAATTGGACCCGTAAATTATCCTCACTGTAAAAGTGCAAAGGTCGAATCAATTTATAGCCACGCGAAAAATACACTGTCATCTATCTCTCTATAGATACGGCTTCTCTGTGTTTTTGTGTGTGTGTGTGTGAGTGTGTGTGTCTCTATGTAAGCAACACCTGTGCATTGTTCAGTTCTGTTTGTGATGTGGTCTGGCGGCTTTTGTGTAATTTTATGTACTGGCCTTCCTTTGAGAAGCCATAACTTGCTCAGTCCTGTTTGAGTGGAGTTCGCCTCCAAAGGTGATTAACACGGTTACATTCGTCGACAAGGATGGGACTCGATATGGTCAGGAATGGCATTATGGCCACTGAATCATTTTCGTGCTGTTCCCATTCCACGAATCTGGGAGGGACCTAAGCTTGGCGGGTCCATTGTTCGGACCCGGCGAAGCCGGCGCACGGCTCTAAGTACTTCTTCCCGGCGAAGCCGGCTACCCGGCGAAGCGGGTATTCATTCTAGTATATATATATATATATATATATATATATATATATATATATATATATATATATAAATATATATATATATATATATATATATATATATATAACATCAGAAGTTATGAAAGAAACAATTGAGGATCAGCAGAGACTTTCTTCTGAGATTTGTTAAAATCTCTTAGCAGAGCGAAAGAGAGAGAAGAAAGTGTGGAGAAAAGCGACTACAGGAATAATTTGTCTTTTCTCCATATGCAATTTTCTTCTTAAAGTATATAGAGTGAAGAAGAAGAGAAGGCGTAGAGAGCAGAATATACTATCTAAGTTAGTATTGAAACGGTGTGGAATTAAGATTCACACTCTAAAATCATATTTGTTCTTTCCCTTAGTAAATGGTTTGGAAATAGGTATGATCCAGTCCTTTCTCATTGTTCTCTTGCGGTAGAATTTAATTGGCTCTGACTGGATTCAAGCCATGGAGGTCGGAGAGGCCAGTCTGTGAACATTTGTTCCCCCTATCCCATGTAACCTTTCTGTATTGACTTTTTAACCCCTAGGTCACTTCTCGTGTCGCTAACCCCCTACGCCTTTGTTTGTGCGCGAGGGCAGTCATCGAGGGCATTGTCTTTTCTACATCCACCTCTCGCCTCCCTCCTCCCCAACCCCCTTTCCTTTTTGACCTGATTCTTTACTTCTATATTGCTGTGCTTTTGTTAATAGTACTTGATACACACAGACAAACACACACACACACACACACACACACACACACACACACTCTCTCTCTCTCTCTCTCTCTCTCTCTTTTTCTGTAGCTTTTCTATCAATCTTTCTTTTACCTATGTATTCAATATAGATATGTATTCTGTAGTCATTTATCTAGTAGAATGTAGATTTTATATTTGTCATTTACATACGAGAAGCCTGTTGAATAGACAATGATTGTGTTTGATGGTGGTTAACTTGTAGCCTAACTGCATACGTTTTTTGGTGTGACATGACTATTTTGCGAGGTAATAGTCAGAGGTTTTGCACTTTGTTCGCAGTGTTAATCACCTATGAGTGTTTATTATCAAATGATGCGTTGTAGAATTTCCATTTTATTGATGTATTTCGTTTTAGCGTTTTTGATGTAGTTTTCTTAGTGCAGGAGTTTTTGTGTATTTTTGAGGGATTTTAACTGTAACTTCTAAGGAGGCTGACAGCACCCTCGAAACTCTCCACCTCCCTCCCCATTTTGGTATGTGGTCTCACGGAGCGACATTTTCATTGGTTCCTTAGCTGTGACGTCAGGGACAGTCATGGAAGGTATATAAGCTGTTAGTTTCTGAGGTTCGGGGGAGTCTTGGCAACCAACCTGGCTTAAGTGTCTAAATGGTATACCGGACTTCCCACTTAGAGTTACAGCATTGCTTCTGTGCCTGTGGAAAAGGTTGTGGGAGGGTCCCAACCTTAGTACCGAACGGTTGTGGGAGGGTCCCAACCTAGTATTGAAGTATTTGTTGTCATCTCTAAGTTGTCCTCCGGGGTCTGAGCAACCAACCTGGCTTAAGTGTCTAAATGGTATACCGGATTGCGCCCTGTGGACTGAACTAACAGGGTTAAAAACAAACGTTCTGCAGTCCCAGGTTACCACACGGCGAGTAAAGTGGCGTCGCTTTACTCTTTTACTTTATTTTTATTCAGGCCCCGAACTCCTGCCCAAATTTTCAGCCGTTTTAGGACATAGGATATTTTTTTCAGTAGTAGCGTATTTTGCTAAGGGTACCTACGGGTCATGCCCACATTTTCAGCCATTTTAGATGTTTTTAAGTAGTAGGAAAATTACAGGAATATATACTTTCTGAAAAGAACCTACGCCTTGTATTGAGTTGTTTTCATGATTTGTTTTGATTCAATACAATTTTGAACTTCACCTGCCTCTTCTTGAGTTTATATTCTGTGTGTCTGTTTGTCCTGTCGTGTGATTGCCATCCTGACACGAATAACATCTAAGACACAGACACAGCCAGTTTGAGTTAATGTGAAGCTCGGCTCACGCTCGGAGTACAAATTGGTGTCAGAAATGTGAAGCTAAGACCGCTCGGCTTTACAAAAGTATCCCTTCACAGACAGCCTTTTAGGAGCATCAGACCCTCCTCGGGGGGGACCGAGATTTCCAAAGCAGAGTGCCTTTGTGGGGGACGTATCACAATGAAATTTAGTCCTGAGGATCTAGGAGGACCATTGTTTTAGTACCTAGACCAGACACGTGTTTCGACACTATTGTGTCTCATCATGCAGTGGTCAGGTGGTAGGGCCTACAGATGGCGAGAGCTGTCAACCCATGGTATCCAACTAAGAAGCAAACCACTCTCTGAATGGTAGCTTCTGTTGGCATGGGAGACTACCCTCATCTGACAACCCCGAAGGGGTTATATATATATGTGTGTGTGTGTGTTTGTGTGTGTGTGTGTGTGTGTGTGTGTGTGTGTGTGTATGTAAAACAATCAATACAGATTAAACGTAATTTGTGAGACGAATTTGACCTCAAAAAGTCCAAGGAACATTTACTGTACTATAATTTAGACATCTTCACTGATAACTCGAAAATACTCCGCACTTATGGTAATTGATTACATCAATGTAATTTGGCAACGGTGTCCCTTAACCAAACACTTTTGCATCAGAATCCTGAATTAATTCATATTTTGTTCAAAGCTGGTGCTGGTCGATCCATTCATCTGGGACCTCAAACCTGTGATCGGCAAATGCGTGCAACTTCCACTGCTGTCAGGGTTAAAAAAAAAAAGTAGGACAAAGCACATGGACAATGTAAAGTTTGCAACATCTTACAATGACAATAACGTAATAGATAAAACGCTGATTTGTTTTTTAAATTCCTGTGTAAGGTTGTGAAGCTATTATGGCGATTTGATGCAGTGTGTGTGTGTGTGTGTGTGTGTGTGTGTGTGTGTGCGCGCGTGCGTGCGTGTGTGTGTCTGTGTGTGCGTGCGTGCGTGCGTGCGTGCGAGCATGTGTGTGTGTGTTTGTGTGTGTGTGTGTGTGTGAGTGTGTGTGTGTGTGTGTGTGTGTGTGTGTGTGTGCAGGTTTGTCTAACGACATCAAGCGAATGTGCCTTGAATACAGCTTCCAAAATATGCGCCTTTGATACAATAAATGTAATAACAGATTAACGGGGTAACACATACTTTAAACACTCTTTGAAGCAAATATTAATATATACTGTTCAAAAAAAGAAACGCATAGCTTGTAATATTTGGTTAATTTAGTTATATGGCTACAAGGATATCCACCAAACTGCAGAAAATGTTTATCTGGTCGTCGACCTTTCGTCCATTGCCACAAGTGAGCTCTGCACGTGACGCATGCGTTATCAGTGGCTACAATGTCACAATTGCTCATTTGGCATGACCACTCGTCATGCTTCAGTGTAATCTCGTGAAACTCGGGGAATATTGAGCTCTCACCATGTCTTCCAAAACCCATAAAAGCGGATTGTTCGCCACAAAGAAATCAGACGACAATTCAGCGACGAAAGATGGCCCGATTGAGCAGAGAAGACCGCCAAATTGCATTGGGTCGTTTACAAGCAGGCCAAAGTCAAAGTGCAATCGCCAGGCACTTCCACGTGTCCCAGAGCACCATCAGTAGACTGTGGGTCAGGTTTCAAGCCACTGGCTCCGTTGCTGACTTGCCACGAGCGGGAAGACCAAGGGCGACAACTGCTGCTCACGGCCGCTTCATACGGCTCCGCCACCTCCGGAATCGTTTCCTGTCGGCCTCATCTTCTGTCCAGGCTCTCCCCGGGCCACACCGATTATCGGACCAGACCGTGCGGAACCGCCTGCATGAAGCTGGTTTGAGAGCTCGCAGACCTCACAGAGGAGCTGTCCTCACCCGCCGCCATCGCCAGAACCGAGTGCAGTGGGGCAACCAGCACCTTCGCTGGACCGTCCGGAATCACTGGAGACACGTGTGGTTCAGCGACGAGTCCTACTTCCTGCTCCAGCGACATGATGGTCGGAGGAGGGTCTACCGGAGAGTAAACGAACGTTACGCGCCCAACTGTGTGGATGAGGCACCCGTTCATGGTGGTGGAGGCGTCATGGTGTGGGGGGCGATCAATACCGCTGGAAGGAGCACCCTGGTGCACGTCCAAGGGCGCATAACTGCCCAGCGATACGTGGAGGAAATTCTGCGCCCACACGCCCTTCCTCTTCTGGCTGACCAGGATGCCATATTCCAGCAGGACAACGCTCGCCCGCACACAGCACGACTCACCACCCAGTTCCTCACCGACCACCATGTCCAGGTGCTTCCCTGGCCATCCATGTCGCCAGACATGAACCCGATAGAACACCTCTGGGATGAATTGGACAGACGTGTGCGCAGGCGAGAAGAAGCGCCGGCAAATCACCGCGATCTATTGCAGGCACTTCAGGAGGAGTGGGACACCATCCCACAGCAAGATATCCGGCATCTGATCCAGTCCATGCCCAGAAGGTGCCGGGCAGTTGTTGCTGCTCAAGGCAGTCACACCCCCTACTGACTTGACAGCCTCGGCACCCAATCGTATTGATTGACTGATTGATTTGAAGATACAAATGAACTGTGTGTGCATTCAACTGTGTCCATACCAAATTTCAAACAAATAATCTAAATATTGGATTTTCTGTTAATTTTTTCGAAAAATAAAACAAATTTGGCAAGTAGCAACTATGCGTTTCTTTTTTTGAACAGTATATAACAGAAACGTGTGTGCATCTCTTTAAAAACCTAAGTAAAAGTTCAAACTGGAAAATTTTGCAATTTGAAGGCATTTTATTATTTCTGATCCGAAGGTTAACATCTAAATACTAAGTATAATTGTTAAATGGTTTCCCTATTCAGGTTCAGTCTCCCATAAAAAGGAAAGCATGCAATAACAATATTTTTTTTATCAACCTTTACTCGGAACTTTTCATGAACGTTTTCAATTTAATCGTATACAATGTTTGAAGGACTTTGAGTGCTTTCAGTCTTCCTGGGCCCAATTTGTGCACGCTCTTATGTCACGGAAAATATATAGCCGAGGAAAAAGAACAGATTACAGGAAGACGATAGTCGTACAAACAGCGTAACAAATAACAATGTCCGTAACTTCGGGTGAACTGTTTACTTTTTACATTTAGTCAAATTTTAACATAGACGAGGGTGGTGGTGTACGTGTGTGTGTGTGTGCGCGTGTGTGCTTGTTTGCGTGTGTGTAGAGCAATTTAGAGAAAAGTACTGGACCGATCTTCATGACATTTCACATGACCGTTCCTGGGTATTATATCCCCAGTTGTTCTCTTCCCTTTTTCAAGAAATGTCTTTGATGACGTCATATCCGGCTTTTTGTGAAAGTTGACACAGCACTGTCACGCCCTCATTTTTTAATCAAATTGATTGAAATTTTGGTCAAGCAATTTTCGACAAAGTCCGGACTGTGGGATTGAATTTCTGTTTGGCAGCGTCAAAATTAGTTATTAGTTTGCTCATTAAAGTTGTCATAAAAATCGATTTTTCCCTTACAGATTTAAAAATGATGGAATCGTATTCCGCAATTTCTTCTGAATTAAAAAAGATATACATATGTTACGTTTTCTCTAAAAATGTGCTCAGAAGTACAGACAAGAGGCGAAGCCATCAAGGCTCACGTACGAAATCGACAAACAGTAACACACACACACACACACACACACACACACACACACACACCACAAACACACACACACACAAACACACACATACACAGAAAGAGCATAGGTGAAACTGTGCAAGAAAGCGAGACACTAGATCTAGATCTGTCTGTCTGCATGTAGCCTACTTACGGGGACACGACTGCCAACTAGTCTCGGCCCGCTCAAAATAATAATGACCGAGACTTTCAGTACTTCCTTCGCGTGACGTCTAACCCTCTTACGTCATAATGTGACGTCAATGTAATGTGACGTCTTCAAATGTTAGAGTTTCTACCACAGACATACACACGCACGCACGCACGCACATACGCACGCACGCACAGACAGACAAAGTTACGATCGCATAGGCTACACTTACGTGAGCCAAAAATAGGTAAAGTAGGTACTGCGTTCGCACGCTCAGCGGAGACGAGCGTGACCCGTCTCGGTCTTTTGGTGTGGTTAGTCGAGACTATCTTATAGCCTCGGCGATGATTGATTTTTGGTGTTGATCTGTTACTTTGATGCCGACAGCTTGACTAAATGTTTTGACATCCCTTCACGCCACTTGTTTACATTTATTCAAGTTATGATTAAATGTTTTAACATTGACTGGGAATCGAGATGAGGGTGTGGCGTATGTGCGTGTGTATTGAGCGATTCAGACAAAACTACTGGACCGATCTTCATGAAACTTTACATGAGAGTTCCTGGGTATGATATTCCCAGGCAGGTTTTTCATTTGTTTGAAAAAGTCTTTGATGACGTCATATCCGACTTTTTGTGAAAGTTGAGGCAGCACTCTCTCATTTTCCAATCAACTTTGTTGAAATTTTGGTCAAGTAATGTTTGACAAAGGCCAGACTTTGGTATTGCATTTCAGCTTGGAGGCTTTAAAATTAACTGATGAGTTTGCTCATTAAAATGGTCAATAATATCGAATTTTTGCAAACAGATTTTAAATTCGATCAAATTCTAAATCTAAAAATATATACATATGTCTGGTTTACTCTAGAAATGTAATCACACTTAACGAAAATAGGTTAATTAGGTACTACGATTAAAATGTTAGAAATCGATCCAAAAAGGATTTTACTTTATTCTTAATGATTTTCTGATTTCAAAAACATATAGATATGATATAGGTTTGTTTTTAAAACAACCTCAGAAAGTTGAAAAGAATACAGAAAAGCGCGCTTTCCATCTTAGCCCAATACGCTACTGTGCTATATTGGCTCGTCAATTTCACTTCGTTTTGCACGTGAAAAGTGAGCGAGTTTCTTGGCGCAGGGGTCGACGAAGCTGTATTTTTTTTGTGACAAAAATGCAGTGCGTTCAGTTTCATTTTTTTAGTGATACAGATTGACTAAATGTTGTAATTTCGCCTTTCGCGACATGTTAAAGCTTGAGAAAGAAAGACATCTGCTTTACAATAACATTAATAACAACAGCGAGCAACCTAGTTTTAAAACTAGGACTGGGTGGCCGAGTGGTAACGCACTTGCGCTCGGAAGCGAGAGGTTGCGAGTTCGACCCTGGGTCAGGGCGTTAGCAATTTTCTCCCCCCTTTCCTAACCTAGGTGGTGGGTTCAAGTGCTAGTCCTTCGGATGAGACGAAAAACCGAGGTCTCTTCGTGTACACTACATTGGGGTGTGCACGTTAAAGATCCCACGATTGACAAAAGGGTCTTTCCTGGCAAAATTGTATAGGCATAGATAAAAAATGTCCACCAACATACCCGTGTGACTTGGAATAATACGCCGTAAAAAGTAGGATATGCGCCGAAATGGCTGCGATCTGCTGGTCGATGTGAATGCGTGATGTTTATGTATTATTGTGTAAAAAATTCCATCTCACATGGCATAAATAGATCCCTGCGCCTTGAGTCCGAGTCTGGAGATACGCGCGCGATATAAGACTTCATATAATAATAACAAGTCGCGTAAGGCGACATTACTACATTTAGTCAAGCTGTGGAACTCACAGAATGAAACTGAACGTAGTCCGCCGCTAGTGCAAAAGGCAGTGAAAGTGACGAGCCTGTTAGGCGCGGCAGCGGTTGCGCTGTGCTTCATAGCACGCTTTTCTGTACCTCTCTTCGTTTTAACTTTCTGAGCGTGTTTTTAATCCAAACATATCATATCTATATGTTTTAGGAATCAGGAACCGACAAGGAATAAGATGGAATTGTTTTTAAATCGATTTCGGAAATTTTATTTTAATCATAATTATTATATTTTTAATTTTCAGAGCTTGTTTTTAATCCAATCATAACATATTTATATGTTTTTGGAATCAGAAAATGATGTAAAATAAGATGAACGTAAATTTGGATCGTTTCATAATTTTTGTTTTTATTTTACAATTTTCAGATTTTTAATGACCAAAGTCATTAATTAATTGTTAAGCCACCAAGCTGAAATGAAATACCAAAGTCCGGCCTTCGTCGAAGATTGCTTGGTCAAAATTTCAATCAATTTGATTGAAAAATGAGGGTGTGACAGTGCCGCCTCAACATTTACAAAAAGCCGGATATGACGTCATCAAAGGTGTTTATCGAAAAAAGAAAAAAACATCCGGGGATATCATTCCCAGGAATTCTCATGTAAAATTTCATAAAGATCGGTCCAGTAGTTTGGTCTGAATCGCTCTACACACACACACACACACACACGCACAGACACACACACATACACCACGACCCTCGTCTCGATTCCCCCTCTATGTTAAAACATTTAGTCAAAACTTGACTAAATCTAAAAAGTCGGATAGAGATGTTCCTTCGAATAACACAAATTAAAACACTGCCTGACTACTATGTTTTCTTCTTCTTCTTCTACTTTTTCGTTCACGGGCTGAAACTCCCACTTTCACTCATTTTTTTGCACTGGTGGATTGTTACGTGTATGACCGTTTTTACCTCGGCCGCCATTCAGGCAGCATACGCCGATTTTGGGGGAAGCATGCTGGGTATTTTCGTGTTTCTATAACCCATCTGTTACGAAGGTTTTTTTTACTGAAAGTGTCTGTGTGTAAATAACTATTCTATCAGAAATGCATGTCCTAACTCTGTTTACTAAATCACTCCATTTCACACACACACAGCACTCAAACTAGGCACAAAGACAAACACGTTATTGCCCTTTGCCCTCGTACCTTTATTTAAGTCATTTATACAAAATACTTGTGTGGCAATTCACACACAATCAACAGTCACTTAAATTCACTGTAATATAATAATAGCTTGAGTAGCACGTGGAGGAATATCTGTTCCTCGATGACGTCGTCACTTGTTACTCACAGTTCACTTGTTACACACAATTCAGTGGTTACTCACAGTTCAGTGGTTACTCACAGTCCACTTGTTACTCACAGTTCACTTGTTACTCACAGTTCACTTGTTACGCACAATTCACTTGTTACTCACAGTTCACTTGTTACTCACAGTTCACTTGTTACGCACAATTCACTTGTTACGCACAGTTCATTTGTTACTCACAGTTTACTTGTTACTCACAGTTCACTTGTTACTCACAGTTCACTCTTTACTCACAGTTCACTTGTTACTCACAGTTCAGCGGGTTCATTTACTTGATACATATCAACATTACAGGACCGTGCGTCAAGGGCTATGTTTGCTCTTCTTCGCACATGTAGACAACTCTCATTGCCCGTGGATATATAGATTGATCTATTTGACAAAATGATTGTTCCGATTTTACTATACGGCTGTGAAATTTGGGGTTCAGGTTCTTGCGATTTAGCTACGAAGCTTCAGTTGCGTTTTTATAAGATAGTTTTCAAACTAAGAAAATCCACCCCTAATGCAATGGTTTTTGGCGAACTTGGAAAATATCCCTTAGATGTCAATATGAAATGTAGAATGCTCTGTTATTGGTATAAACTAATTGACCCAGTTAACAAAAATAAATTTTCAAGTGTTGCTTACAGATTTACCTATAGACTATATTCGCAAAAGATGTTTACTTCTGACTATCTGTCATGCATAGAAAAAAACGTTAAGTGATATAGGTCTTTCTGGGTTTTGGATACAACAAGAATTTGTTTCTCTTCTTCTTCTTGGCGTTCGCAGAGGTTACACAATCAGTCCAGCACTGGTGATAAATGTTGTCGTTTTCTCCAACTCCTGTCGACTGCCGTATAGTTTGGTCTGCAAGGGAGTTGGTGACGGCCACACTTCTTTTCGTTCCTCATCTAGTAAAGGACATTGCTGTAAGATGTGTTCCGCTGTTTGGTCCTCTTGACCGCAGGCACAGGTTGGTGATGGCGCCAGCTTGAACTTTCGGTTCATGTGAGCATTGAGCCTGTTGTGGCCAGTACGCAGCCTAATGAGGTTGACTTGCTGCTCTCTGGACATTGTGTGGTAGTCATCTCTGTTTGTCCTTGGCCTCATCAATGCCTTGATGATTGTCTTCTGCTCACTAAAGCTGACACTGTTTTCAGGTTGGTCTTCCACGGCTCCTTCTTTTGCCAGCTCATCTGCCCTTTCATTTCCTGGTATCCCACAGTGTGCTGGTATCCACTGGAGGACAACTCTTCTGGTTTGTCTGACCATCTGTAATGCTTTGGCCAGCTGTGGGAGTTTGTCGTTCTCTAGGGCCTGAAGGACTGAAAGGGCGTACGAGAGGAAGACAACTTGGTAGCAAGGGTCTGCGGAGTCCTGAACGAAGGAGGCGGCCTGCATGAGAGCTTCTGCTTCTGCTTTATAGTAATTTGTTTCTCAATATACATCTATATGGTTTAAAGAAAAAGTAAAGCGGTGTTTATATGACCAGTATATTCACAATTGGTTCTCAGAAATGGATACAAAAGACATTTTTTGTAATTATAGAATGTTTAAAGATAGTTTTGTGTGTGAAGACTACATTAAATCCTTGTCGTTCCAAAAAGTCGTTACACTCATGAAATTTAGAACTACAAATAACAACCTGCCAGTACAGAAAGAAAGATACCTTAATATACCTAGAGCGAATCGCATTTGCAGAAAATGTACATCAGAAGATATAGGAGATGAGTATCATTATTTGTTTGTTTGTGACTTTTTCAATGAAAAAAGAGCAGAACTTATTCCACCATTCTACTGGAAAAAACCAAATTCACTTAAATACAAAAAACTGTTCGTATCAAGAAATAAGAAATTGTTGACGAAACTCTTGGAATTTATAAAATTAATTAGTAGCAATTTTTCATAGTGCTGGGATTTGTTAACCGTATTTTCGTTTTGTGTCCCCCATTGCCAGGAATCAATGTGTGTGTATGTGTTTGCATTTTCTGTACTATAATATTTTGTGTTCACTGTTTGTGTACTTTTGTTTTCCAAATATTTATTTTCTTTTTTCTTTTCTTATCTTCTATTTTTCTTTTTGTTCACTTGGTACTTTGTGCATTTTTGAATTTGCGAATATTGTTTATAATGCCCCTGGGTAATGAACAATAAAACTTGACTTGACTTGACTTGGTGGCCGAGTGGTAACGCAATTGTGCTCGGAAGCGAGAGGTTGCGAGTTCGACCCTGGGTCAGGGCGTTAGCAATTTTCTCCCCCCTTTCCTAACCTAGGTGGTGGGTTCAAGTGCTAGTCTTTCGGATGAGACGAAAAACCGAGGTCCCTTCGTGTACACTACATTGGGGTGTGCACGTTAAAGATCCCACGATTGACAAAAGGGTCTTTCCTGGCAAAATTGTATAGGCATAGATAAAAATGTCCACCAAAATACCCGTGTGACTTGGAATAATAGGCCGTGAAAAGTAGGATATGCGCCGAAATGGCTGCGATCTGCTGGCCGATGTGAATGCGTGATGTATTGTGTAAAAAAATTCCATCTCACACGACATAAATAAATCCCTGCGCCTTGAATATGTGCGCGATATAAATTGCATAAAATAAAAAATAAAAAAATCCCTGCGCTTAGAACTGTACCCACGGAATACGCGCGATATAAGCCTCATATTGATTGATTGATTGATTGATATCACACCAATGAAAAATTACGACCATGGTGATATGGGGTGGGACTCCACCGAAACCAAGCATTCCTGCGCTGCGTTACAACCTTGTGCCGACAATCTGACGACCTTCTATGCAGTGGCGACAAGGAGGGGATGCTCATCTTCTTCCCTCATTTCCCTCAGTAGAGTGCATCCTTGCTCCCACCGGGGTTCTGTGTAAAAAGTTTATGCTACCATAAGTCTCAACCACTTAGTTTTTAGTCAAACTTCTCCACAAAATATTAGTTCCACTCTTACTCAATAATATCACATTCATCCGTCAACTAATCTATGCTATCACAATATCATTTCAGCTCATTTACCACATACTCCATTACAAAGGAAAATACAAACATTCCTTTCCAAAATGGCTGACAACAGCTCACACATCTCCCAATCCAATTCACAACATTATTCTCAAAGTCATGTCCCACGTCAAGATTACTGAACAAATACAAATCAATAAATACCTGTATATTCACAGCAATGAATCAAACATGATTCATCTAGGCATGAGTCACATACAGTCGACCTCAATGCTATTTGAGAACCATTCCATAAATGTGGAGACCTGGGCAGACACACCCGTCTCCCGTGAATGTTAACAATGTTCTGCTCGACACGACAAACATGGCTACCTCAAGTTCCTCCAATTTAGTAATCTCCTCTCCCATTGGTCAATCCTAAACGAGGTAACCAATGAAAATATAGTTTACAATAATCAGACAATACTATTCCATCAGGCCATACTATGCGGATTGAAAGTATGGTAAGCTAATCTGCACACATTTAATAGAATTGCTAAAAAATGTTAAACATTAATTTAGACTAAACTATGTACAAATCCATTTGTCACACCATCGGACTCTGACATGGATTACAGGATCTTTTCTGTGCGCCCTTGGTCTTAATTATTGTACTTGTGTGAACACACAAAGGGCCTAGGGGGATAAGGTACTAGCAGGTCTGCACATAAGTTGACCTGGGGGATCGGAAAAATCTCCCCCCTTAATCAGGCGGCCACGGCCACGGCCAGGATTTGAGCTCACGACCTTCTGATTAGGAGGCCGATATCTTTTCCACTACGCCACTGCGCCCGTCGTTTTCTTCTTTTGATTTTCAAACAAACAATACTTTTAGCGAGCGGTTCCTAAAACTTAGAGCCCATTCAATTTTTTCACTATTATCGTTTCAACTTCCACTCATCTTAGAGAAATTAAGGCAAAAGCATTGGGGAAAAAGTGAAGCGACAATTACAGGCAAACACTGATATCATAGTTGTTAATGTTACCGGCAAAGTTTGGACTCTCATAATTCAGAACAGAAACCGGTATAGCGCACCCTGGTTGCTGAAGAACAACTATCTAAGGTCTTTTGCCTAACACCGATTTTAAAAGAATGTACTTTTGTTGTCACCATTTTCCTTTCTTTTCTTTTTTTCTGTCCTCACAGATGATACTAAAACAACACTTTTGACTTGGCAAGACCTGTTCGTTCACCAAATTGACATGGTAGGTTTAAGCATCTGACAGTAAACTTAGAGAAAATCTTAACGCCCAGTCCACCACGAAGGGTGATATCAGGGCGGTGCTGCTTTGACATTTAACGTGCGCCACACACAAGACAGAAGTCGCAGCACAGGCTTCATGTCTCACCGAGTCACATTATTCTGACACCGGACCAACCAGTCCTTGCACTAACCCCATAATGCCAGACGCCTAGCGGAGCAGCCACTAGATTGCCAATTTTAAAGTCTTAGGTATGACCCGGCCACGCTCACTGGGCGGACGCCTTACCACTAGGCCACCGTGTTGAGGTCTGTTTTGAATGCCTCGCTCAGGTATTTTATCTGACAAAGCCGCCTCGTCGTTTACTTAAAAAGCTGCATTTTGCTACTTGAGACTAAACATGTTGTGAAACATGGTCTCTAGATTGACTTTGAGCTAAACTTGTGTTTTGGCCACTACTCAAGTTGGTCATATTCGTCAAACCGTCTAAGCAGCAACGTCGCATTCCTCACTGCACAGGGCTGAGGTCAATCTTTTTTTGTGCAACATTGTTGCAAGAGTGCATTGATAATCCTTGTGCAGCCATAAACATATTTTGTATTAATTTTACAATCTGAGACGTTCCACTGGACACAATTTATAACTTTTTACAAGATATCAAGGTTTTAATGAGATTTGAAGTAACAACATGAAATGTAAAAAGCCTTGAGCTTTTTGGAGCCTTCTACATTGTTCCTGTGAAAAACCTAAACGAAACTAGTATCAACACCAGAGACCATCTTGTAAACCGAAAAAAGAAAAACAAGCACCAGTCGCGAATGATAACATCGATTGTTGAGATATTAAAAACACTAACCAACCAACTAACCATATGTACTTTTTGAAATCGTTCCAAAAAAGGTTATGCGCCTGTGCTTTTCTTCAAAAGATTTCAGTGAAATGCTACGAGGCTAAAGGCTACCCGCTGGGATTTTAAGAATGATGAATACAACATGCATACACTTAGTCTTTCTATTGAACTCACATAACAGGATCAGCAGTAGTTTCACTTCCTTGTTGGCTCAAGGTAACTTCAATATCCTATTGCAGATATGCCTATGAGGAGGTCGCTTACGAGGAGGTAGTTTACTAGCCATTGCTGATACAGTTTCTTCCAAAAATGACGGTCTGGGACGCTGTTCGTGTTGTGGTTTATGTATTCCTACTAATGGTACTCCGTTTGCAAGAAATACGAGGTAAAAGAGATTGCAAAATTTTCTGTAGACTTAGTAATGCGTACGTTTTTTTGTGTTCAATAATGAAGGTGAATAAACGTTTTATCCACGTATTTTAACTTGTTTTCTTCTTTATTGACCAGGATTATAGTGTAATTTCCTGCACAATGTCTAACTTAACATGATAATTATCAATGCGTTATTATCATTACATGTCTGATTTATATGCAAGGATTTACGACTTGTGTTTGTAAACCGGATCAACAACAAACAAAGAAATTACAAAATGAGAGTGCCATGATTAAATTGATTTTTAAAACTTTTTAATTTTTTATTTTTTTTATTGACATTTAATGTAGGCTCATAAGGTCTCACTTGGTCACATACCAACAATGAACAGCCTAGGTGCTTTCTGTGCACATTTATATTTTTTACAGAATAAATTGTGTCATATGTACTAGTGCCTTTCTCGGAAATTATTTGATCAACATATTTCAACTCAACACTGCAAAGGTGTTGATTTTTGGTATGTGACCGATCGGATGGGGTGGTCTTATCCCATAGCATTGCCATATCTGAGACAGTGAGGCAAACTGTTTTCAAGAGACGGAGTGGGCCTATAAGCGGCACTCATTACTTACCTGAAGCAAAAACAAAAAGTCAGCTAATATTACTCATACACAGCCTTTAAACAAGTAAATAACTGAGCGTTTAAACACTTGATGTTTCTTATTCCTGACGTATGGTGACATCATTATAAAACCAACACCGAACTGTGTAGCATACGGGGCGAATTGAGACAGGTTTTGAACGACAAGTAACATTTGAAAAGGAACGTTAATTGCCAGTACTTTTCGGTTTTATGCTTTTGAATATGTTTTACGCTTTAATTCAGCAATACTAGGCACAGCCTTATCGTCTTGTCATGTGCAATAAAGCCACTGCAAAAGCGTTTTCTTTAGCCAAAACATCAAAACGTGAGTTACTGACTGCTTGCCGAAAACTTCGTACCAAATAGATTAACCTTGGCGGACAAACCTTTGTGCATGCTCGTATTCAACGAGTGAGTGTAGTAGCGGTTGGATTCTATAATACTGTAACCGCACCCAGTGTAAAAAGTGTCATTGTCGCCTTACAACCGCGGTATGAAAAGTATGAATGCGAGCTCTCATACTGTACGTGACAGTATGTTTGCCTTACATGCCGTTCGTTAACCATCCTGTTTTGATTGTCACGCACATAAGCTCACGCAAGCATACCACCGTTCATGCTGGGTGCAGACCTAGGCAAACAGAAGTTACAACGCTACATTTATTCATAAATATAAACAAAAACTTATATCAACTAACTCTCCTTTCCAAAACACACTCACTAACTCACTCAATCTTACTGACTAAACACTCTCACTCACGAATACGAATCCAATTATAATGCAAAATGTATCAAGGCTGAGGTTGTGGCACACAAACACACACAGAGTTACCAGTTCTGTTACAATCACGAATTCTGTAAGTTCTCAGACACAGTGTTGATTTTTAGCGTCGAACCACGTCGTCCATGTGACGAAAGAAGAATCGCCGACGACCGTCCTGCGACGCGTAGACCAATGGGTTCGATGATCGTCCAGCGACGACTACACCGACGGCTACGTGGCGACGAGCCACGTACACCGGCTCAAGGCGATACACACACATTCTCTCAGAAATAGCTCCGCCACAATGACGAAACGTGAAGCTGGTGACAGGAAGACGCCATACGCTGGATACCTCTCCCCCAGGGCATCCCAAAGCTCCGAGACAACCAGTCGTCGAGCTCCCAGGCAGGACAGTCGAGTGCAACATGAAAAGCACAAATTTACGCACTATATTTGATTTTCAATACACGACTCAAAACCTTTGGGATAAATCAACAAGTCGCGTAATAGGCGAAATTACTACATTTAGTCAAGCTGTGGAACTCACAGAATGAAACTGAACGCACTGAATTTGTTTCACAATGACCGTAGTCCGCCGTTCGTGCAAAAGGCAGTGAAACTGACGAGCCTGTTTAGCGCGGTAGTGGTTTCGCTGTGCTGCATAGCACGCTTTTCTGTACCTCTCTTCGTTTTAACGTTCTGAGCGTGTTTTTAATCCAAACATATCATATCTATTTGTTTTTGGAATCAGGATATGACACACTCTGTTCAAATTTCCTGAAGCTAATGGAGATTTCATCTGCATGTAAAATGAAGCAACTTAGTTTAGCTGAAATGTATCAAACGCTACAGTGGTAAGTTTGACATCTATCTTTGTTGAACCGTCTTTTTTGCAAATACATTGACTGTGAAATGTGTGTAGGCCTTAGATGATTAAAAGCTTTTTAGCCATGTGGAAAAAACCACGAAAATGCCATTTCTTCTTCATTTTCAGTTACAGAAATATTCAAAGGGAAATGCAGGGATTCAAAATGTCAAAATATTGCAGAAATGTTCAACATTATAATTAATATCAATCGAAACTGAAATACTAGACACTTTAAACAATGTTTTGGTGCACTATTTGTTTTATTACGAATAATTGTGTGCAACTTTCTTCATAACTTTCTTTCGTGAAGTGTACGTATTTGTTCTAGAAATAGGCGCGTTCCCTGTTTTAGAGTGAACACTGTTTTCCTGGTGCACTAACCTGTGCTTTGAAAAAGATGCAAATAATACACAACGGCCATAATTTCTCTTTATTTCAATGAATTTCAACTTTAGATACAGCGATTTAAAGTGCAGATTAAAAACAATCATTGTATGAAGAATTAACAAAAATAGATGGTTTGATCTATTATAAGTATTTTACGATACAATTTTGACACACGCTATGAATATGATTCAAAATGAACACATAAAAATCCAGTCAACTGGCACTTCATAATCATTTACGAATACGAAAACATTAAAAAAAACAAGTCGCGTAAGGCGAAATTATTACATTTAGTCAAGCTGTGGAACTTACAGAATGAAGTCCGCCGCTAGTGCAAAAGGCAGTGAAAATGACGAGCCTGTTTGGCGCGGTAGCGGTTGCGCTGTGCTTCATAGCACGCTTTACTGTACCTCTCTTCGTTTTAACTTTCTGAGCGTGTTTTTAATCCAAACATATCATATCTATATGTTTTTGGAATCAGGAACCGACAAGAAATAAGATGAAATAGTTTTTAAAACGATTTCGGAAATTTAATTTTGATCATAATTTTTATATTTTTAATTTTCAGAGCTTGTTTTTAATCCAAATATAACATATTTATATGTTTTTGGAATCAGAAAATGATGAAGAATAAGATGAACGTAAATTTGGATCGTTTTATAATATTCCTACTGATGCAGGTGTCGATCGCAAGAGCGGTCAAAAACGGGACTTTTTGCGTCATTTTTTAGGGGTATCATCACAAAAAAGGCTGCACTGTAGCAATGACTTGGTGGATTGCTTTGAAACCGTTTAGAATATTTTACCAACATCCTAGAGATTCTTCATGCGAAAGTATGGATTGTTACAGGTATTTGTTAAAATGTTATGCATTTTTTTTCGAAAGAAGTTTTAAATCTCGTCATAGGATTGTTTACTTGGGTAAACAAATTCATGACTTTGCATGACATTAGAAAAATGATTGATACATACACTGCAAAAGTTATATGTGCGTACAGGCACTTACGCAAATTTGCTAGGCCTGTAAACACGCTTGATATTTAAGCGATAATTCTGGTGCAACAGCGATGCCCAACCAATCGTGGCCGCAGCATGATGTAAGAGGCACGCAGCGATAACTCAGAGCAGTCAGCGAAAAACAGCGTGAACGTTCCATTTTTACATTTAGTCAAGTTTTGACTAAATGTTTTAACATAGAGGGGGAATCGAGACGAGGGTCGTGGTGTGTGTGTGTGTGTGTGTGTGTGTGTGTGTGTGTGTCTGTGTGTCTGTGTGTTTGTGTGTCTGTGCGTGTGTGTGTGTGTAGAGCGATTCAGACCAAACTACTGGACCGATCTTTATGAAATTTGACATGAGAGTTCCTGGGAATGATATCCCCGGACGTTTTTTTTCTTTTTTTCGATAAATACTTTTGATGACGTCATATCCGGCTTTTTGTAAAAGTTGGGGCGGCACTGTCACACCCTCATTTTTCAATCAAATTGATTGACATTTTTGTAAAGCAATCTTCGACAAAGGCCGGACTTCGGTATTGCATTTCAGCTTGGTGGCTTAAAAATTAATTAATGACTTTGGTCATTAAAAATCTGAAAATTGCAATATTTTTTTTCTATATAAAACGATCCAAATGTACGTTCATTTTTATCTACATCATTTCCTGATTCCAAAAACATATAAATATGTTATATTTGGATTAAAGACAAGCTCTGAAAATTTAAAATATCAAAATTATGATCAAAATTAAATTTCCGAAATCGATTTAAAAACACTTTCATCTTATTCCTTGTCGGTTCCTGATTCCAAAAACATATAGATATGATATGTTTGGATTAAAAACACGCTCAGAAAGTTAACACGAAGAGAGGTACAGAAAAGCGTGCTATGCAGCCCAGCGAAACCACTACCGCGCTGAACAGGCTCGTCAGTTTCACTCCGTTTTGCACAAGCGGCGGACTACGGTCATTGTGAAAAATTGCAGTGCGTTCAGTTTCATTCTGTGAGTTCCACAGCTTGACTAAATGTAGTAATTTCGCCTTAGGCGACCTGTTTTCTCATGTGTTTGCATGACTAGCAAATTAACGCCAGCTCGGCTACACGCAAATGAAACTTGGACAAAATCTGTATTAATCAATTATTTGTACATATGCAAAGTCATGAATTTTTTGACACAAGTGAACATGACGAGTTTAACAACATTTTCCAAAACATTGCGTAACATCTCAAATAAACAACCGTAACGATCCAAACTTCCGCACGAAGTATTTCTAGTATGTTGGTAACATATTCTAAAAGTTTCAAAGCAATCCACCAAGTCATTGCTACAATGTAGCACTGTTTGACATGATACCCATACAAATTGACGTCAAACGTCACGTTTTTACTGCTCTTGCGATCGACACCTGCATCAGTAGGAATAGCTAGCATAGCATGCGAAATACGCAAGGTAGCAAAACAAAACAATCTGTTCAGGGTAGATAATTGGTTTGACGTTCTTCTCGTATGTCAAAGTTGCACATTATTGCCTGTGGTATGGTTTTAAAGAATTAATTTTGTCAAATGTACTGGTGCCTTTTTCTGAAATCCTTTGATAAAAAATATAATCAGGCTGTCGAATATTGGTATGTGACCAATTTGGTAAGAGGGTCTTATTCCATGTGAAAGACTGGCCAGATCGGAGACAGCGAGGCGAACTGTTTTCACGAGGTCGAGTAATCAGGCACTGAGTACTCACCTGAAGCAAAAACAAAATCAGGGTATGATCAAATCCCTGGCTATAAATGTAACCAAAACACAGCGTTTAAAAAGAAAATAACTGAACGTTTACACGCTTGCTGTTACTTATTCCTGACGTACGATGACATAAATATAAAACCAAAACCAAACTGTGTAGCAAACGGGACGATTTGAGACCGTTGTTTTGTTTTGTTTTGTTTTGACCAAAAGTATCACTTGACCAATTGAAAAAGAAAGTACATTGCTATGACGGCTTACTAGTGCCAAAACCTAGGGTTACCATTTTCACGTGAAAATTAGAAATTAACAGTGTTAATTACTAATTTTCATTTTTGCCTCGTTTTCGGTCAGAGTAGTCGGACTTAACGAGTCCGCACTGAGAGACTTCAACGTCCGGCAAACATCGCTCTCACACTATTTCTGACCGGCTCAAACGTACGTGCGAAACCGATCGTGTATCTTGGCCTTAACAATGATGATGATGATGAAACGTTTTCTTTAGAATAGAGGTTAACGGTGTCTTTTCCAACAACCTGTCCTTTGTAATAAATGATAAACAAACCCAACAAACAAGAACAAACAAACCCAACAAACAAGAACAAACAAACCCAACAAACAAACAAACCCAACAAACAAGAACAAACAAACCCAACAAACAAACCAAACAAACAAACCCAACAAACAACCCGAACAAACAAACAAACCCAACAAACAAGAACAAACAAACCCAACAAACAAGAACAAACAAACCCAACAAACAAGAACAAACAAACCCAAAAAACAAACCCAGCAAACAAACAAACCCAACAAACAAACAAACCCAACAAATAAACAAACCCAACAAACAAACCCAACAAACAAACAAACCCAACAAACAAACAAACCCAACAAACAAACAAACCCAACAAACAAACCCAACAAACAAACAAACAAACCCAACAAACAAACCCAACAAACAAACAAGAACAAACCCAACAAACAAACCCAACAAACAAGAACAAACCCAACAAACAAACCCAACAAACAAGAATAAATTAAACAGACAAAACAAGCAAACCAGCAGGCAATTAGAACATTGACATTGAAATGCATTTAGCAAGCAAGCAAACCCGACAAAACGTACATGAACGCAAGACATCAACAACATAATATCAACGGTTTTGAAGTCAAGTTGCCGACAATAGCACTAAGCATGATACGTATAGGCCCACATCCCAAAATGTTAACGCGTGTGATAGACGAATTGAAGAGAAGTTTTCTGGCGAATTTGACCTTAAAGACTCCATAGAACATTGGCTATCCTTTAAGTTAGACACACCTTCACTGATAACTGGGAAATGCATGCTCCGTAAATATGGTTATTGATAAAATCCATGTTAATGGACGAAAACTGTCCTCACGCAAAGTCTTCTGCGTTGAAGTCTTGATTGGTCATGGTCATATTTTTTTTCAGTGCTGGCGGCGACCTAGATATAAAGCAACAGTACCCGTGTGGGTTTATGAACTCAAACCTGTGATTTTGCAAATGCGTACAATTTCCACTGCTTTGAGGTTTGACAAAATATGACGAAACAAAAACGGAGACTGGGTGCATTGATAATCCACAGACTGCACATATTTGTTAGAGGAAAATAACTTAAAACGTTCAAACTGTAATGTTAAGCTCATCCTGTTGTGTTGTGACATATCATTCCGAAAACCAGATCAAACTGTTAAGGGATTGTTTGGCGATTTCATGCAGGAGCTGTTCTCCAGCAGGAGTGTCTAACTTTTAACAACACAGCGAATGTGCCGTACGTTTTTAGGTCAAATTGGCCATAAAACGTCAAAAAACAGCGTCTGAGATACAATAAATGTGTTACAAGTTTAACGCCCGCATTATGTTTTCAAAGAAACTTTCAAACAGACAGTATTCCGGAATATAAAATTCCGTGCACCTGGTTTGGAAACAAAGTGAAAGTTCCAACTGCATTTGAAAACTTGACGGAAGTTTCCTTATTTCGGATCTTAATATTAACATGCACATCATAATTGCCGTTCGATTATCTATTCAGGTCAAGTCTGGGAAAATATGCATCAACAATGTTTCTATCAACCTGAACTCTGACCTTGCCATGAAATACAGACGTATTAAATTTTATCGGATACAAAGTGTAAAGGACTTTGAATGCAACCTGAAGGTCAGGCTTCCTGGGTGCAATTCTGTTCCGCCCTTTGAGTCACGGAAATTATAGCCGAGGAAAAAAGACAATAGAAAGACGGTAGTCGTGCACAAAGTGTAATAATTAACGGATTGTCCGTAACTTCGGGTGGGCTTTTTTTTTTTTAAAGCTTCAAAAATAAATACATCTGCACAGCTTTATAATAAGAACAAACTAAAAACAAAGAGCAACCTAGTTTTAAAAAGTCGGACAGGGATGTTTCTTCGAATAAAATATAAAACACACTCTTCCTGACTTCTATTTTGTCTTCGTTCGATTTTTAAACAAACACTACTTTTACCAAATGATGTTTCCTAAAACTTGGAGCCCGTTCACTGTTTTTCACTATCATCGTTTTAACTTTTGTAATTTCTACTCATCTTAAAGAAATATAGGCGAAAGCAGTGGGAAAACAAGTTATGCGACAATAAAAGGGAAACACTGATAGCTTAGTAGTTGTAACCGGGAAAGTTTGGACTCAGAATTCAAAACAGAAACCGGTGTAGCGCACCGTAGTTGCCGAGAAACAACTATCAAAGGTATTTTGCCTCACACCGATTTTAAAGGAGTGTTCTTTTGTTGTCACCATTTTCCTTCCTCACCTTTGACTTGGCAAGGCCTGTTCGTTAACCAAAGTGGCACGGCATGTTTAAGCATCTGACTGTATCATTTGAGAAAATGTATGTGTGTGTGTGTGTGTGTGTGTGTGTGTGTGTGTGTGTGTGTGTGTGTGTGTGTGTGTGCGTGTGAGTGTGTGTGTGTGTGTGTGCGCTTGTGTGTGTGTGTGTGTGTGTGTGCGCTTGTGTGTGTGTGTGTGTGTGGGTGTGTGTGTGTTAGAGGCACAGTATATCCTATATAGTACGTTTGGAATTAAATCATCTTTACACTTGAGCATATCAAAAACCAACAGTCTGGCTGGTTATTGTGCAGAATAAATATTCTAGCTGAATTCATTTCGCGAACAAGCATAACCATTATTCAGTTTTGAATGCCTCGATCGGGATTTTTACCTGACAACTTGAACCGCCTCGTCGTTTACTTATAAAGCTGCATTTTGCCACTTGAGACTATACATGTTGTGAAACGTGGTCTCTAGATTGACTTTGAGCTAAACTTGTTTCTTGACCACTACTTGGTCATATGCGTCAAACCATCTAAGCAGCAACATCGGATTTCTCACTGTACAGGACAGAGAACAACCTTTCTTTTTAAAATACGAAATTGTTGCAAGAGTGTATTAATAATCCTTGTGACTGTCCAATCATGATAATCGTTTGTATTACTATATGGCATGGAGACGTCCTCCCGGACAAGAATTTTTTTTTTACAGGAGATCAAGATTTTAACGAGATTTGAAGTAAAACAATGTAATGTAAACAGACGACCTTTTAAGACCCTTCTATATTTTTACTGTGGTAGACCTAAACAGAACGAGTAAACCCGAAACCATCATGTAAACTGAGATATAAAAAAACATGCATTGGTCTTGGATGATAACATCGATCGTTGAGAGGTTTAAAACACTAACCAACCAACCAACCAACCAACCAACCAACCACTGTTTAAAGTCGTTACAAGAAAGGTTATGCGCATGTACGTTTCTTCAAAAGATTTCAGTAAAGCGCTATGCGACTAATACCGTAAACTACCTTGTAAGCTCCCAGTATCGATTAAACGCCCACCTCCTCCTTTTGGTCAAAGTCTTTGTATAGGGTATAGTGACTAGTAAATGCCCAACCCCAAGATTTCGATCAGTTGTGTCAACGGGTTTTATTACTTTGGATGGTGTGGACTGTTCTGCACCCTGCAAGAGGCATTTTCTTCCATGGGAATAAAGACTAGATGCTAAAAGACAGCTATAATATTGATTTAAGACTCTTGCCACTGGAGTATCTGGATATCCCAGCGAAAAGAAGGTGGACATTTGGGAGGCTCTTCTGAAGTTGAAGAGGTCTGTTTTGCTTGATTTAAAGGGAGAAAGTGAACAAACCAGTGTTTGACTGCACCATTTCCGTCTGTAAGTTTTTAGCTCTCTATAACACCTTACCCCTTTAATCGCCAAATGGTTTGGATCAGTAAAACTATACAATTATTATCTATTTTGTGTTTTTAGGATGTGTGTTCATTCAACTCTCAATGCGATTAGCGGTGGTTCTACGAACACATGTTCATCTCAGTCATATTTCACAGCGTGCATTTGAATATTACTAAAATCGTGTTTGGTTTTCATGTTTTATTCTATGTAGTTTAGGCAGTCGCACATCGCAAGAAAAATACATCGTACAGGTTCGCTCTTTTGTGCACATAAACATATCATATTTAAATGTTTGTACCAAGAGAACATGCACATATCACCATTTTTATTGAGGAACTGATCCTGCACAGCGCACAGTACCTTACTTTGGGGAAACATCCGTGCATAAGTTGGTTGGGCGCTTACAAGGTAGTTTACGGTAGTTACCCGCTAGAATCATAAGAATGGCAATGGAACATACTTACACTATTTATTTTACTAACCCACATAACAGGATCCGCAGTAGTTTTACTTCCTTGTTGGCTCAAGATAACTTCAATACACGTCCTATTTCAGATAAGCTGTGAGGAGGTCGCTTGTTAGAAAGGTAGTGTGCTGTCAATTACTAATACAGTGTCCTCCCAACATGAAGCCCTGGGACGCTGTCCGTGTTATGTTGTGTGCATTCTTTATAATGTTACTTCGTGTGCAAGAAATACGAGGTAAGAAGCTTTCAAGAGATTCTGTATTATTGTATGAACCAATACGTATGTTCTTGTTCAATAATGTATGTGAATAGTAGTTTTATCTACTTGTTTTAAAGTTATGTATTTTATTTTATTTTTTAATTGGGCAGGATTATATAGTAAAAGTATATCTTTGTGTATAGTGGTATGTTTTTCAAGAATTAATTTCGTAAAATGTACGGGTCCTTTTTTCGGAAATTCTTTAATAGAAAAAAATCCAACTCACTACACCAAGCACTCAGGGTGTCGATTTGTGGTATGTGACCAATTTGGTGGGAGGGTCTTATTTCATGCGAAGGCCTGTTAAGATCGGAGACAGCGAGGCCGAATGGGCCTTTAGATAATCAGGCACTGAGTACTCACCTGAAGCAAAAACAAAATCTGGGTATGAACAAATCACAGGCTGTAAATATTACCGAAACACAGCGTTTAAAAAGTAAATAACTGAACTTCCAAACGCTTGATTTTACGTATTCCTGATGTGTGGTGACAACATTATAAAACAAAACCTGAACTGTGTAGCATACGGGACGATTTGAGACCGTTGTTTTTGTTTTGTTTTGTTTTGACCACAAGTATCACTTGACAAATTGAAAAAGAAACTAACCTGCCAGTACTCTTTGGTCGAATGCTTTAATTCAGCGATAACAGGTGTAAACTTAAGCGTCTTTTTATGTGTAACAACACGACTGAAAAGTGTTTTCTTTGGCCAAACCATCCAAACGTGTGTCACAGATTGCTTGTCGAAAACGTGGTAATACAGATATCACCCTTGGCGGACAGTCTTTTGTTATCACACGTTTAAATCGAAAAAAGTGCAGCGACGGGTGGATTGTATTGCACTATAACCGCACCCAGTGTAAAACATGTCCTTGTCGCCACACAACCGCGGTATGAAAAGTATCCGTGCGAGCTCTCATACTGTACGTTTCAGTATTGTTGCCTCACATGCCGTTTACCATCCTGTTCTGAGCTGTATTCTGGGGCGCATGTATGCGTGCTAATTTAATTAATTTGAAATAAATGTCTATTTTTTGCACAAGGAAATCCAGGTAAAAATGTAGAATGTTTGCTGTCGAGATGTGTGCGTCTCTTAACGCAATGCCTGGCTCACGATTGGATGTTCAAATACACATTTAACATTAAATCTTGACATAAGCATTTCGTGTGTTTGTCTGTTGAAACAAAAGGTAAACTTGTGTGTCTGACGTTTGGCGATTTTGTTTGAGGTAATCCTACCGGTGATTATAACAGTATTAATTAAAATGTAATCATTAGAACACCATTGTAGTCATTGTGTCTCTCAACTACTCTTCTCTTATTTTCATAACACTCATTATTAAAATTATTATTGTTTTCAAATAATACTCTCATGCTATTTTATCGTTATCAAACTGCATTTGATTCCAACACGTTCTATTGAGAATGTATCACTCGTGCGTGCAGCTGACGAGGCGCAGAAGTGTTCTTGTGTTAGTGGACCTGACGGTGGGTGTGCTGCCAATCAACCATGTGATCCTGATAACAACTGTAAAAAAGGTAACCGTACTACAGCTTACTTCCTTCTCCTAGAAAGGTGTACTCGTTCTGACAATGCGGGATCAAATTGGAACTGGAAATTGCTCTAGGCTCTTGATGTTTGCATAAATAATGAGGATATTTCTATGGCGCAAATACTAAAATACTTAGTTCTAAGAGCCTCACACACACACACAAAACACAACTTCATAATTATTTACACATGCCAGATCAAATAGTTCTGAAAAAAAGCAAACTTCTACCATTTACAAAATAAACTAAGAAGTACACTAAGGAAAACAGTGGCGTGGGCAACATGTAACTCATCGCCCACACTCATGTATAACACATCTGACTTTGCGAACTGAGTTTTGTCCCCTATCTTTAGTTTTGTTCTTACAGGAGTGAGAAATCCAAGCGTGCAAGCGACATAATGAGAGAGAGAGAGAGAGAGAGAGAGAGAGAGAGAGAGAGAGAGCTGAGAGAGACAAACAGAGAGACAGACACAGAGAGACAGACACAGACAGACAGACAGGCAGGCATACAGATACACACAGAAATAGACAGAGACTGTATAACACATGACATGAGTATCCGTAATTCGTCATTGTGTTATTTTGACACAGAAAATGTGGCGTACGGTAAAACAGCAAGTATCAGCTCCCGGTACAGCAACGCTAGGGACGGAACTTTAGGACCGGCCTGCGCAGCGGTCAACGGCAGGATTGGAGATAAGATGAAACGTGTAACACAGCCCGGAACCAACTGTGTGCACAGCGCGGTGGACGACAACAATGCATGGTGGCAGGTGGACCTGCGTTACAACTACACCATCACTGACATCATCATCTACAACCGGGAACATTGTATGTTATAGCTTCATTCATTCTTCTTATCTTCGAATGCATTTGATTGTGGCGTTTTGATGACGTTGACCAACATCAACAATTATACAATATATTTGTTAAACGGTTAAGATGCCGAGAGATGATTAGGGAGGAAAATCTTGTTTTTTGAACAGAATCTTAAACTATAACAAGTGTTGACCTTAACGGGGTCACGAAGCCGCCCTTGGTAATATTACTATTATTATTATATGAAATCTAATATGGGGGTGGGACACGGAGACAGACAGACAGACAGACAGAGGGAGGGAGATTTTTTTTAAAATAAATAAATTATAATTTGTGTTTGTTTGTTTAAAGTAAATAAATAAATTTTAGAAAGAATTAATTAAAAAAAATTAAATGAATAAATTATTAAATAATTTAAAAAAAATTGACCGAGCTCTTTACACGTGGTGACATGGTAGACAAACAAACACCTGAAACCCGGACAAACAGGCAGAGCAAATCCAGTAAGCACCCTTTACAAGGCGGCTTAATAATCCAACGCATGTTCGCATGCTGTCAGTGATAGAAGGAGACCCGAAGGGAAGTAACTCATTACCGCCTCTTTCCAAAGTAAATGACGTACACACTTTTGCGTCACTTAACCTTCACAGTACTCATGAACGGCCCATACTTTCTAAAGAAATATTCAACATAAAAAGTATCCTTCTACACAACCCACGCCATCCAAATAGAAATTATGGAAACTATGTGCAAATCCTTCGTTCTTCCACATTTTGACTATGCAGACATCCTATGGGACAACTGCACCGAGTACTGGTCAACTGCACTGGAAAAATTACATTTGGAAGCCATTCGGACTATAATCGGTGGTGTACGCGGCACCAGCCACGAAAAGCTTTATAAAGAAAGCGGATTTTGTAACCTAAAAGAAAGACGGAGCATACACAAACTAATTTTATATTACAAGATGGTATTTGGCAAATGTCCTCATTACTTATCACAACTTTTGCCACCTTTAACTTCTGATGTTAACCCCTATCATCGAAGAAGACCATCAGAAAGAAGAGTTCCCACTTGCAAAACTGAATTATACCGTCGATCTTTTATACCATCTACCACTGTCCTTTGGAACAACTTGCCAGACAACATCAAAACAACTAACTCAATCAGCGAATTCAAACACTATTTAACTATTCCTGATTATAACGTACCGGCCTATTACTACTGTGGTAAAAGACTGGAAGAGATTCATCACTGCAGAATGCGCCTAAACATGAGTAACTTGAATTCTGACCTGTGCAAACGCCACTTACAGGAAAATCCGCAGTGCGCTTGCGGCTACCTGCACGAAACAGCTGACCATTACTTGACACATTGCCCTCTGTACGTAGACGCTCACCTATCTACAATAAATGCACTACCTGTACATTACAGACATGTTGAAATATTGTTAAATGGTAGCGAAAACCTTTCTCTTCGCACCAACAAGCTTATTTTTGAAAGTGTCCAATCGTTTATCTGTAAATCTGGTCGTTTTTGTTAATTTGACTTAGTACGCATATCCATGCCAATAACCCTTATTTTATATACATTTTTCAATTATATATTCAGCGAACTACTGCTTATTTGCCACTGGATTACAGTTTACAATGTACTATGTATATTCTTTTTGTATGCGCTAACCACCTTCATCTTTCATATGTACCTACCATTCTTTCGTCCCACCTCCACCCTGCCCCTCTTCCTCCTGCTAGCTTTCTCCTGTGCTTCAACTATGCTGTTTACCTAGATAGTTCCATAGTTTATAAGTAATGTTTGTCCGACATCATATTTTTGTTAATTTGTAACTACGTATGGCGCGTAATATAAGCGTTCGCTTGAGTTCGTGTCCCTATTGTTTATCGTTGTATTGTTGTACCATCTATATTATAATACGCGACCGTTTTGGGGCCTTGCATCGCTATCTCCTCCCAAACCCGGCCGATTTGGGCCCCGATCTCTGGGGTATCAAGAAACATTTTGCGGCGCGCACGATGCGCCCGGTTAGAATAGCCGATTCCGAAGCCAAATGGCTTTTTCTGGCATTCTGGCGCGACATGTTCTAGCAGACGAGGCGACCGGAAGGCCTCCCCATTGGCTGTTAAACGAACCGGGTCTCCCATTGGCTCAAACCGAATAAGCTTATCGGGACATCACACTTCGACAAGCGGCATCGACAAGCCGCTCGACAGGTAAGTCAGTCTCCTTCTTTTAAAGTGTTCCGAAACCAATCTGCCACAGTGTACTGTAACCAGAATTTATCTTTACTTTCGTTTTGTTCCTATTGTGCTACGATCCGCAAACTGTAAAGTTCCGACCTCGCTTTCGCAAGTGTCGTCTCGACAGCAGCTGCCGAGCTTCCCAGCTCTGTCAAACCTTGCTAAACCGGTAAAAACACAACAAGTAAGCAATTTTATTCTGTACATATGAGAATAACAACTCAGTATGATTATATTCTAGGTTTTATATGACCATGACTATGATTTAGGTTGGTTTTGATGCCTTTCATTTGCATTTAGAGTTTGTGACTCGATTGGTGCCACGTGTTGTTGTGTTTACGTCAGCAACTGACTGTAGGCAGTTTGACATCATTGTAGATATCTTTTTCGTTGAGAATAGTTTAGTTAATAGCAAAGACGCTCTAACAAGATTTTGCAGAAGAGTTGCTGCCTAAAACCTTTCAATTGTTGAAAATCGTACATATTTGTTCATTTCGTTTTTGGTGTACTCCACTCCAAGGTGGTTTAGTGAGTGTGATTTTGATTACTTCCTTTGAGTTGGAAAAGTATTTTGTTTCACAAATGTTCTGAGTATGGTTTTTGTTTGTTCTTTCAGATTTTCACCATAGCGATTAAGTACAAATGTTGAGTACCAAACAGTTGCATCGAATAGACGAATAAAAGTTACAAGAAAGTCTGTTCATTGGGTGACACTTACCTGTATGTCAAGAGTGTGGGGACATGAGACAGGACACACAGGGTTTATTCCAGGCTTTATTCTAAGAACCACGCCAGGGCCTTTCAACGCTGCATCAAGCATTGGGTTTATTCTATAGCTGTAGAGAAGAATGTTTTCACCACGTGTCTCACACGACATTGTGATTTTGCCATTCTCTTTCGCATAGGCCATACATGAGGAAGTCGGGTGGGGGGGAATTAGAGATTGAGATTTTTTTCCGAAGTGGATTCACAGCGCGATGCGCGTTGTGCAGCGTTGCGATTTACAACGTTCGGCGCTACGAGGAGCGCTGCGATTCACGACGCGCGATGTATTCTGCCGATACATTTTTTTCACAATCGCAAAGTTTACAACGGCTACATATATCTGATCTATTTGAGAAATAAAATTGAATTATGAGCTATGAATTTAACACGCTAAAGTTCAAATTTACCCATACACCTGTGTACAATCTATATATTCTTTTTCTTCATTTTCTTTTTCCTCATTTTCTTCACATAGGAAGACGTCATTCTCTTCCCCAGACAAGGCGACAGATAGGGGGATGTCCACTCTCTTCCGCTGCTGTTAGTGTTCAGGCATCGACAACTTTGTCCACACTTGACAGGTAAATCCCAATGAATTGATAGCAAATGCAGGTTCTACAAATGTCAGCATTTTTAATTTATTTGGGTGATTGCAGGTGCACGTTCTGCAAATTTGGAGACTTAAATGCCTCTGAATTATGAGCTATGAATTTAACACGCTCAAGTTCAATTTTACCCATACACCTGCGTACAATCTATATATTCTTTTTCCTCATTTTCTTCACATAGGAAGACGTCATTCGCTTCCGCAGACAAGGCGACAGATTGGGGGATGTCCACTATGAATTTAACACGCTAAAGTTCAAATTTACCCATTCACCTGTGTACAATCTATATATTCTTTTTCCTCATTTTCTTTTTCCTCATTTTCTTTTTCCTCATTTTCTTTTTCTTCACATAGGAAGACGTCATTCTCTTCCGCAGACAAGGCGACAGATAGGGGGGATGTCCACTCTCTTCCCCTGCTGTTAGTGTTCAGGAATCGACAACTTTATCCACACTTGACAGGTAAATCCCAATGAATTGATAGCAAATGCAGGTTCTACAAATTTCAGCATTTTTAATTTATTTGGGTGATTGCAAGCGTATTTGGAGACTTAAATGCCTCTGAAATATGAGCTATGAATTTAACACGCTCAAGTTCAATTTTACCCATACACCTGTGTACAATCTATATATTCTTTTTCCTCATTTTCTTCACATAGGAAGACGTCATTCCCTTCCGCAGACAAGGCGACAGATCAGAGGATGTCCACTATAAATTAACACGCTAAAGTTCAAATTTACCCATTCACCTGTGTACACTCTATATATTCTTTTTCCTCATTTTCTTTTTCCTCATTTTCTTCACATAGGAAGACGTCATTCCCTTCCGCAGACAAGGCGACAGATAGGGGGATGTCCACTCTCTTCCGCTGCTGTGAGTGTTTTCAGGAATCGACAACTTTGTCCACACTTGACAGGTAAATCCCAATGAATTGATAGCAAATGCAGGTTCTACAAATGTCAGCATTTTTAATTTATTTGGGTGATTGCAAGTGCACATTCTGCAAATTTGGAGACTTAAATGCCTCTGAATTATGAGCTATGAATTTAACACGCTCAAGTTCAATTTTACCCATACACCTGTGTACAATCTATATATTCTTTTTCCTCATTTTCTTCACATAGGAAGACGTCATTCGCTTCCGCAGACAAGGCGACAGATCGGGGGATGTCCACTCTCTTCCGCTGCAGTTAGTGATCAGGCATCGACAACTTTGTGCACCCTTGACAGGTGGTAAATCCCAATTAATTGACAGATGATTGTGCTACAAACTTCAGCATATTTCATTAATTTGTGTCATAGCAAATGCAGGTTCTAAAAATTTCAGCATTTTAATTTATTTGGGTGATTGCATGTGCACGTTCTACAAATTTAGAGACTTAAATGCCACTGAATTATGAGATTATGAGCTATGAATTTAACACGCTAAAGTTCAAATTTACCCATACACCTGTGTACAATCTATATATTTTTCCTCATTTTCTTTTTCCTCATTTTCTTCACATAGGAAGACGTCATTCTCTTCCGCAGACAAGGTGACAGATAGGGGGATGTCCACTCTCTTCCACTGCTGTTAGTGTTCAGGCATCGACAACTTTGTCCACACTTGACAGGTAAATCCCAATGAATTGATAGCAAATGCAGGTTCTACAAATGACAGCATTTTTAATTTATTTGGGTGATTGCAAGTGCATGTTCTGCATATTTGGAGACTTAAATGCCTCTGAATTATGAACTATGAATTTAACACGCTCAAGTTCAATTTTACCCATACACCTGTGTACAATCTATATATTCTTTTTCCTCATTTTCTTCACATAGGAAGACGTCATTCGCTTCCGCAGACAAGGCGACAGATCGGGGGATGTCCACTATGAATTTAACACGCTAAAGTTCAAATTTACCCATACACCTGTGTACAATCTATATATTCTTTTTCCTCATTTTCTTTTTCCTCATTTTCTTTTTCCTCATTTTCTTTTTCCTCATTTTCTTCACATAGGAAGACGTCATTCTCTTCCGCAGACAAGGCGACATATAGGGGGATGTCCACTCTCTTCCGCTGCTGGTAGTGTTCAGGAATCGACACCTTTGTCCACACTTGACAGGTAAATCCCAATGAATTGATAGCAAATGCAGGTTCTACAAATGTCAGCATTTTTAATTTATTTGGGTGATTGCTAGCGTATTTGGAGATTTAAATGCCTCTGAAATATGAGCTATGAATTTAACACGCTCAAGTTCAATTTTACCCATACACCTGTGTACAATCTATATATTCTTTTTCCTCATTTTCTTCACATAGGAAGACGTCATTCGCTTCCGCAGACAAGGCGACAGATCAGAGGATGTCCACTATAAATTAACACGCTAAAGTTCAAATTTACCCATTCACCTGTGTACACTCTATATATTCTTTTTCCTCATTTTCTTTTTCCTCATTTTCTTCACATAGGAAGACGTCATTCCCTTCCGCAGACAAGGCGACAGATAGGGGGATGTCCACTCTCTTCCGCTGCTGTGAGTGTTTTCAGGAATCGACAACTTTATCCACACTTGACAGGTAAATCCCAATGAATTGATAGCAAATGCAGGTTCTACAAATGTCAGCATTTTTAATTTATTTGGGTGATTGCAAGTGCACATTCTGCAAATTTGGAGACTTAAAGGCCAACATCCACAGGAATTTTTTCTCCTGGAGCGACCTAAACTTGAACCCGAGGCAGTTCGCCAAAAAGAACCGCCGATCACGAGAAAAGCATGCGTATCGCATGCGAGACGATTTGCAAGCAAGCCAGCGCAGCAGCGGGTGGGGATTTGGTCTCGGCAAAGAAACTACAATGCAGTGTTTTGTCTCGGTGAGACTGAAAGAGAGACAGAGAGCACGAGAGAGAGCGACAGGGACACAGTGATTCAAGGCGCACAACTCTAGTAAAGTTGTCGTAGCACGTCCGCCTATGGCCAAAGTGATCCGGGTTCGATTCCCGGCATGTGTGGTCTATGTTTTTTTTTTTTTTTTTTTTTTTAAATTCTTGTTTACTATTGTTTATTATGAACGTTTTAATGTTTTATTTTACTCTAATAATTTTTTTAATTGTTAAATAAATAAATATTTTTTATTTTTTATTTTTTTTATTTAATCCACGTGCACAAGACAAAAACTTTCATACTGGGGGAGCGAGCCAGTCTGAAGAGTAGTCGGGTCCAGCGCCAGCGTTTTTTTTATAATTTCGCTTCACGCGACTTGTTATTTATGTATCCAAAACATCATAGAACGTGGTACAATGCATGAAAACAACGCCGACAGTAAACAAGATGTTATCTGGGCAGTACATTGGGTTGAACTAAAAGAATTCTGCTGAGAATGTACAAAAGAAAAAACAAGTCGCGTAAGGCGAAAATACAACATTTAGTCAAGTAGCTGTCGAACTCACAGAATGAAACGGAACGCAATGCAATTTTTCAGCAAGACCGTATACACGCCGGAACCTCGGCTGTACCCGCGGATAACCGCAGGCTCTGCAGGCTGTTCACCGCAGACAGAAATTGTCAACACGAGTGGTGAGTGTCTGCACAAAATCGTCTCTGCTTTCTCTAAAATGACATATCATTACAAAACTATTGTTTGTACTTCAACCTAAGGTATTATAGCACCCTATCATCGATTTAATTTTTTCCTTTCGTTCGTATGTGAAGGCTGAGCTTCGAGTATTTGTGGATTTCCTGTAAAAAGTGCCAAAATTCTGACTTCTGCAACTTGTTTAATAAGCTTGGATTTCCGTAATAAATGTGTAAAGTCAGAATTTTGGCACTTTTTACAGGAAATGCACAAATACTCGAAGCTCAGCCTTCACATACGAACGAAAGGAAAAAATTAAATCGATGGTAGGGTGCTATAATACCTTAGGTTGAAGTACAAACAATAGTTTTGTAATGATATGTCATTTTAGAGAAAGCAGAGACGATTTTTTGCAGACACTCACCACTCATGTTGACAATTTCTGTCTGCGGTGAACAGTCTGCAGAGCCTGCGGTTATCCGCGGGTACAGCCGAGGTTCCGGCGTGAGGTATACTCGTAGCATCGTCAGTCCACCGCTCATGGCAAAGGCAGTGAAATTGACAAGAAGAGCGGGGTAGTACTTGCGCTGAGAAGGATAGCACGCTTTTCTGTACCTCTCTTCGTTTTAACTTTCTGAGCGTGTTTTTAATCGAAACATATCATATCTATATGTTTTTGGAATCCGGAACCGACAAGGAATAAGATGAAAGTGTTTTTAAATTGATTTCGACAATTTAATTTTGATAATAATTTTTATATTTTTAATTTTCAGAGCTTGTTTTTAATCCAAATATAACATATTTATATGTTTTTGGAATCAGAAAATGATGGAGAATAAGATGAACGTAAATTTGAATCGTTTTATAAAAAAAAAATTTTTACTTGACCAAAATTTCAACCAATTTGATTGAAAAATGAGAGCGTGACAGTGCCGCCTCAACTTTCACGAAAAGCCGGATATATGGTGTGTAGAGCGATTGAGACCAAACTACTGGACCGATCTTTATGAAATTTTCCATGAGAGTTCCTGGGATTGATATCCCCGAACGTTTTTTTCTTTTTTTGTAGAAATGTCTTTGATGACATCATATCCAGCTTTTCGTGAACGTTGAGGCGGCACTGTCACGCTCTCATTTTTCAACCAAATTGGTTGAAATTTTGGTCAAGTAATCTTCGACAAAGCCCGGACTTCGGTATTGCATTTCAGCTTGGTGGCTTAAAAATTAATTAATGACTTTGGTCATTAAAAATCTGAAAATTGTAAAAACAAAAAAAAAGTATAAAACGATCCAAATTTACGTTCATCTTATTCTCCATCATTTTCTGATTCCAAAAACATATAAATATGTTATATTTGGATTAAAAACAAGCTCTGAAAATTAAAAATATAAAAATTATTATCAAAATTAAATTGTCGAAATCAATTTAAAAACACTTTCATCTTATTCCTTGTCGGTTCCTGATTCGTGAAAGCGAAATTACAACATTTAGTCAATCTGTCGAACCCACAGAATAAAACTGCACGCACTGCAGTGTTTTCAGTCACGAGAATAAAACAGCTTCGTCAATCCCCGCGGCAAGGAAGTCACTCAATTTTTGCGTGCAACACGAAGTAAACAGACATGCAAGAATAGCGACGGGTTCAAGTTTAGGTCGCTCCAGGAGAAAAATTCCCGCGGATGTTGGCCTTTAAATGCCTCTGAATTATGAGCTATGAATTTAACAGGCTCAAGTTCAATTTTACCCATACACCTGTGTACAAACTATATATTCTTTTTCCTCATTTTCTTCACATAGGAAGACGTCATTCGCTTCCGCAGACAAGGCGACAGATCGGGGGATGTCCACTCTCTTCCGCTGCAGTTAGTGATCAGGCATCGAAAACTTTGTCTACACTTGACAGGTAAATCCCAATTAATTGCCAGATGATTGTGCTCCAAACTTCAGCATTTTTCATTAATTTGTGTCATAGCAAATGCAGGTTCTAAAAATGTCAGCATTTTTAATTTATGTGGGTGATTGCAAGTGCACGTTCTACAAATTTAGAGATTTAAATGCCACTGAATTATGAGATTATTAGCTATGAATTTAACACGCTAAAGTTCAAATTTACCCATACACCTGTGTACAATCTATATATTTTTCCTCATTTTCTTTTTTCTCATTTTCTTCACATAGGAAGACGTCATTCGCTTCCGCAGACAAGGCGACAGATCGGGGGATGTCCACGCTCTTCCGCTGCTGTTAGTGTTCAGGAATCGACAACTTTGTCCACACTTGACAGGTAAATCCCAATGAATTGATAGCAAATGCAGGTTCTACAAATTTCAGCATTATTAATTTATTTGGGTGATTGCAAGTGCACGTTCTGCAAATTTGGAGACTTAAATGCCTCTGAATTATGAGCTATGAATTTAACACGCTCAAGTTCAATTTTACCCATACACCTGTGTACAATCTATATATTCTTTTTTCTCATTTTCTTCACATAGGAAGACGTCATTCGCTTCCGCAGACAAGGCGACAGATCGGGGGATGTCCACGCTCTTCCGCTGCAGTTAGTGATCAGGTATCGACAACTTTGTCCACTCTTCATTGTGGGTGACGCGAACTGCGACAAGATTTCTTTCCCAATTCTATAATTGGTGTTACATATTGTTTTTACACATTTTAACTAGCATGCTTCTTAATTGAAGCGTGACAAAATCATTTTGTCACATTGACTGAATTCTCAGACTGTCCACATTGACTGAAGTATCATAAAAGGGCACCATTTAATGACAGAACCCACTGTCAAACACTGTACAAAAGGAAGACGTGGAACTTGCGAAGAAAATGTGAATAAGTGTTTGTGGGTTATCGTCCCTAGTCACATGCTGGCGGCGAAAACAAAATGGCGGATCGCGTAGGTACCGATCGCGTGCGAGGTGGTGGTAAATTTTGCTCGGCTTTTTGTTGCAAGAACGCCCGTTACAAACAGAGCTGCTTCGGGAAAACTTTCCACAAGTTCCCTAACGAAGAAAAAAGGTGGGTTGTGCAGTGATTATTTCATCAGGTTTACCTTCTTCAGAATGACTCAATCAGTCAATGAGAATGCAATGACTCGAGTCAACTCACTCAGTAGACTACAGCGTCAGCGAGTACTTACGACTGTGAGTGTGAGTCAGCAGTCAGTACAAAACAACAGTTTACACTTGATGACAAACTACCCGTGGGCATATTTGCCGAAACCTTTATCAAACCTTGCTTACGGGAAAACTACAGTACAAAGGTACATCACTCATCCGTTTTGCGTTCAGGCAGAGCGTTAGATTTAGACTGAAGATCTGATTTAGCTTTTTTTGTCTTTCCTTTTTGCTTAGTTTAACAATAACATTGTTTGTTTGTTTATTTGTTGCTTAACGTCCAGCCGACTACGCAGAGCCATATCAGGACGAGGAAGGGGGGGATGAAGGGGGCCACTTGTCAAGCGATTCCTGTTTACAAATGCACTAACCCATTACTTGTGTCCCAGCAGGCTTTAGTAAAACTAAATTAATACCTACTGGAAGATTACCAGTTTCCAGTATGTTAAAATAGGCTTAACCTATCTACTGCTGGACTTACATCAGAACACTAACAGATTAAACTATACATGAATCGCGAGACAAGCGGCAAGAGAAGAGATTTTTGGAAAAAATACAGGTGAATGAGCAAGAAGGCAGAAAAAAGAAAAGAATTCATGAAGAAAAAGAGAGCATGACAGGAAAGAGGAACCAAAAATCTACCTAACAGCAAACTAGAAAGCTCCTGCGGTTCCAAAAACAGGAGGGGCCTTTAATTTCATAACCGCAGTGCCCCACTGCGGGAAACAATAACATTGTTGTTTTTATTGTCAAACTAGGTGCAGAATATGGATGCAATTCACAAGGCGAGAGGACTTTGAAAAGCTGCAGCCAGCTGATGTTCAAGGTCTCAAGCTTTGTACTGATCACTTTGAGGCCAACCAGTAAAACAATCCTGCAGAGAGGTGTTCACTTGTGTGGAATGCTGTCCCGACATTGTTTGCAGTGCCCAATCCACCACCGAAGGTTATTTATTTATTGGTTTTAGGTTTTTGCAAACCAAAGAAGCACACTATTAAATTTAAATGCAGGTTGAGTAATGACAAGTTTGAGGCTGATGTAAGAATTGAAAAAAACAGCATTGTTCCCATCAAATAATGCCTGTTTGCATTTAGCGCAAAAAATGATAAGGCCAACCAAAAAAAGTTACTTATTTTGGATCGACCTCTTGATTATGATGATATGATGAACTTATTTTGCCAAAAAACAGCCCCAAATGTGACCCTCCACCACGAAATGAGTCGCATGTCACCACGCGCGGTTCTGCGCTAGGCTTAATATAAGTCCGGGGAGTGTCTGGTAACAGTGTGAGGGTCACCTTAGTCACAGGCTTATAACTCAAACAGTTTTCGCTCTTTTCTAAAACGGGTTTCACCACTGGATAGAGCATAAACATCTAGTTATGAAAATGTAAAAATATAAAAATCATGCAAAGGTGACATGCGACTCATTTCGTGGTGGAGGGTCACAAATGGCAAAAAAAGTATAGGGTCGCCGTCAACAACAAAAAAGTTGTATGTTTCTGGTCACCTGACCCTACCTATGTTTTCCCGACGACCCTAGACTTTTTTTTTTTGCATTTTCAAAAATAAAAGGGGTATTCGAAAATCAATTGTTTTCCTGTTTTTCAACAAAATAAGTTAAAAAGATGGTTTAAAAAAAAAAGTAAAAAAAAAAAATCTCCACCTTTAGTCATGTTAGGCCACAAAAAAAGTCTGTTTAAGGTAACATAGGCCCCCAAAAAATAGCGTCGGTAGGTCGGCTTTTTATTTTTGTATTTTAGCCATCTGAATATTTTAATTTTATTTTTTAATGCCCCCAAAAAGTCTACGGCCGGTGGGAAAAAAATAGGGTCGGTCCGGATACCGTAAACAGATTATTTTTTGTTTTGACTTACCAGAAACGTACACTTTTTTGTGTGGCCTAAGACCAATGCCATGAAATTGGGAGAATTGTTTCATTGTGACTGGGTGTTGGTTTTAAGCTGTGCTTTAAAGTTGAGTTTGTCAGTTAAAGAGCTGTGCATTTGCAGGTTGCTAGTGGGAGGAAGCCACCATCGCAAAGGGTAGCTACAAATGAAGCCAGCACCGACCTGTCGCCTGATGCACAAATTGTTCAACCAGGTAAGAGATTTTTAACCATGAAGAACACCCTGACATCAAAAAAATGTTTAAACCCATCCATTACATAGTTGATAATTGCTGTATAGGGTGACGGGCGCTGTGGCGGGGTGGTAAGACGTCGGTCTATTAACTCGGAAGGTCGAGGGTTCTAAGGTCGCGGCCGCCTGGTGGGTTAAGTTTGGAGATGTTTGCGATCTCCCAGGTCAACTTATGTGCAGACCTGCTAGTGACTTATCCCCCTTCATGTGTACACGCAAGCACAAGACCAAGTACGCACGAAAAAGATCCTGTAATCCATGTCAGAGTTCGGTGGGTTTCAGAAACACGAAAATACCCCGCATGCTTCCTCCGAAAGCGGCGTATGGCTGCCTAAATGGCGGGGTAAAAACGGTCATACACGTAAAATTCCACTTGTGCAAAAAAAATGAGTGCAAGTGGGAGTTTCAGCCCACGAACGCAGAAGAAGAAGAAGAAGAAGAAGCTGTATAGGGCGGATGCATGGATGGATGAAATTGTACCTGTAGTTCCCACACGTAAAGATGGGAAACATATCCTGTTAGAGGCATGGTGTAACGAGAAACAATTAAGTGGCTCTTTTCCCATCTCCACCCCTTTCCCCGTCGCGATATAAGCTTCGTGGTTGAAAACGGCGTTAAACACCTAATAAAGAAAGAAAGAAAGAGGCATGGTGTGTGAGGAGTTTACCTGGTACTGTTGTCCTAATCAATCAATCAATCAATCAATCAATATGAAGCTTATATAGCGCGTATTCCGTGGGCACAGTTCTAATGGCCTCACCCATTCAGTACCAAACAAGGTCAATTCCATCATTGTTCCACATCGTATTCATAGTTGCTAATACACTTCATTTCTGGCCTGCCTTCCTACGCTATTGTTTATTTTCATTTTGTGATTTAATTACACGTGTTTTAATTTCTTCCAGGTTATAACTTGTTATGGTTATGTTATTTTATGTGTGTTTTGTGTGTGTGTTTTCTTTTTTAGATGACATTCAGGCGATCCTGGAGGACATAGGATGTAAAGCATCAAAGTCGTCATCCTCCCCATCCCCTCGTGAAGCGGAACTTCGGCAGAAGGTCAACAAACTGAGGAGCAAGGTTTTCCGATTAGAAAAGAAAACGATGGAACCCCGTGTAAAACGAGCGAGTAAATTAGCCAAGCCTCCCAAGAAAGACTTTGTAATAGAACAGTTGTCTCATATATTATCAGGCGAGGCGAGCTAATTTGCCATTTATACCTGTTACATATTTACCGGTTATGTGCTGCTGTGTCCAATCCTGGCAGAGACGGGAACGCATGTTACCAAGGAGCCGAAGGAGAGTCAATGAGATGAGAGAATGTGATTAACAATTGCCAACTCTCTCCGTACAAAGAGGGTCCAAAATTGTATCAAAATATAGATGGTGGGGAATTCAAAATAAAAAAAGACAATAGACAAAACATGTACTTCGGCTCATAGAGCCTTCTTTAATTTTTGACTCATTAAGTCCATGCTCCGAGAGTCCTTTTTTTAATTTTGAATTGCCTACCATCTATATTTTTATACATTTTCAAAAAGATTCAACAGTCACCTTCCGTTATTCTTGAACTTGGCTATCCCAGCCTTACCTCAACATTCGATATTCCTGTGATATTTTTGACGTAAAATCAATTTTTACTGTAAAACTCTTCGGCAAGAGGATTGGTCCAAGCAAATAAATAATAAGCTTGTTAAGATTTTTCCTGATATTTCCGATCAATTGCCTATGGTTTTATTTAGCTAAAAGATTCAAACCTATGACTCATGGCTATTTTTAAGGGGGAGTAGCATCCCTGGTGTGTTGTTTGTGATGTACCTTTTAGTCTGTTTACAGTAACATAGGCACACAAAAAGAGGGTCGGTAGGTCGGCTTTTCTTAATTTCAAAAAAAAGTCTAGGGTTGGCGGGGGGAAAATAGGGTTGGTCGGAATACCGTAAACAGACTATTTTGCTTTGTTTTGCCTAAGCAATGACTAACAAACTTTATTTAGGGTCTGACATTCTATATACTATACAGTTTTTGGGGTATTAACTAAATACATGTATACAGTTTTTGATTCCTTCAAGTTCTATACTTTTTCACAAATTAGCCGCGCCCCCCCCCCCCCCTTTTTTTTTGTAGTCTGCCCTAGGGGCGGGAGGTCTCCTAATTTCGGTTTCTAGGGTCACCTTATGCTTCCCCATGAGCTGAGAACTTAATTTAAAATGGGCCTCGATTTTTTTATTTGTATTTTGTAATTGTGCCTTTGTCCAGTCACATGATTTCACTTTGTACTTAAAAACTTGGCACTGTCATCATTTATTGCTATTTATTGTTCAGTTGTTCAGTATTTATTGCTATTGGGCATCAGTTGTTCAGTTGCCCTCTTTTGAATGAGCCATGCATGCATTATGGATGTGTTTGGCCAATTGGGATACCTAAAGCAATGTAAAAGAAGAAACAATGTGAAGCAAACATATAGCACCAAATAAAATAACCGAATCAGAATGGAAACTTCTTCAGTGTATGTGTGTGTGTGTGTGTGTGTGTGTGTGTGTGTGTGTGTGTTTGCTGTTTTAAATACCGAAAATGTGAAAATAAAGCAAGTCACAGCATGAGAAAGATTGACTGTACTAGTCATGACAAAGCAGGAGACAGCCTGGTCAGCATGTAGAAAAGGGGAATAACTCGTATTTAGCCATTCTCATTTCCAAGCATGCCCAATGAGGAAGTTATCCTTCTTCCCATTGTAGTTTCTTTGCCACTGTATATTTACCAATGGGTTACTTTTTCATTCCTATTTGCTGATGTGAAAGAGTGTGACATGAAGTTCTTGTACATCATTGTAAAGAGTGTGAATGACGTTTTAGTTTAGATGTCAAGCGCTTAGAGCAAGCCTTTTTAACGAAAGTTTTTGATTTAGCGCTATATAAATGTTCTTCTTATTATTATTATTATGTGTAACACCATGATCCACAACCCACACCCAATTTAGCTGCTACAGTGTGTGAACAAACTATTGGATGTACTTTTTACAATGAGCGGTTTTGCTGCTAGCATTGGTCACCTGGGCCCAAGGGAGAGAAGCGTCTTACCTACCTGGCGCGAGCGCTAGAGGACACGGGTTAAAAATTGCTTCCTTGCGATGTGTAAATCGGTACTTTTCTATTTAATTTCTGCAGCTTAGGTAACTGCGCCATGTGTAAAAGATGGGTAGCATATGATTCAGACATACCTCGACACCACACATTTAAAAAAACAATGAAGACTATGCGCATTTACCTAAGCTGCAGAATAAAATAGAAAAGTGCCGATTTACACATCGCAAAAAAGCGATTTTTCCCCCGTGTCCTCTAGCGCTCGCGCCAGGGGAGGTAAGCAGGGCTAGCAGCAAAAGCGCTCATTACATGTGTTCTGCATCTGAAAATTGGTTGATGATGGTCTGGAAAGATAGCTTTTGTTGTCAAAGTCAGGGTACTTGCCTCACAGAGTGACTGGATGTGCAACTATGTTTGCATTCAGATCATTTCAAACCTAATTTGGTGATGTGTAAATATTTGGTTTTATTCTCTTTGTACACACCTTTGCAAATTTAGTTCAGTGTGTTCCCGCAGTGGGGCACTGCGGTTATGAAATTAAAAGCCCCTCCTGTTTTTGGAACCGCAGGAGCTTTCTAGTTTGCTGTTAGGTAGATTTTTGGTTCCTCTTTCCTGTCATGCTCTCTTTTTCTTCATGAATTCTTTTCTTTTTTCTGCCTTCTTGCTCATTCACCTGTATTTTTTCCAAAAATCTCTTCTCTTGCCGCTTGTCTCGCGATTCATGTATAGTTTAATCTGTTAGTGTTCTGATGTAAGTCCAGCAGTAGATAGGTTAAGCCTATTTTAACATACTGGAAACTGGTAATCTTCCAGTAGGTATTAATTTAGTTTTACTAAAGCCTGCTGGGACACAAGTAATGGGTTAGTGCATTTGTAAACAGGAATCGCTTGACAAGTGGCCCCCTTCATCCCCCCCTTCCTCGTCCTGATATGGCTCTGCGTAGTCGGCTGGACGTTAAGCAACAAACAAACAAACAAAAAAAAGTTCAGTGTGTTGTGTGTGATTTTAGTTGTTGTACATATACATTGATATTTTGTTCATTTTGCACATGATTGCATTTTCTCAATCCCTTTGGGTTTGCTACTGTGTGTGTGCGAGTGAACAAACTGTACTTTTACTGTACTTTTTGCAAGTACGGGTGTATTGATGTGCACCTATGATAGTGTTCTTCATTGCGATCATTAGTGCTGTCTTTTTCTCCAGCTCCCAATTGTACTTTTGTAAGCATGACGATGTGCACACAGTTCATTTGCACATTTAGCGTTGTGTGAGTGTGTTTTTCTCTATACATATGCATGGTGTTCTGCAAACATTTTGCTTCTCTGTGCACAATGCATATGTAAACATTTTGTTGTTCGCAGAACCAACTTCACATTTTAACTACTTTTTATTCACATGTTTGCCAAAGTGTAAACATTTTGTTCCATTTAACGCTGGTTGTTGTTTTCCTGTCTCAAGACAGCTCAAGACATGTATGGTGATGTGTACAAATATTGTTCTATGGGCAATTTTGTTTGCACATTTATGTACTTCACTTATGTCAATGTAGCCGCTAATTTAAGTGCAGTCGATCGTACAAACATTTCATTGTGGGTGACTCGAGCTGTCGGCGAACTGCAACAAGATTTCTTTCCCAATTATATAATTGGTGTTACATATTGTTTTTTTTATACATTTTAACAAGCATGCATCTTAATTGAAGCGTGACAAAATCATTTTGTCACATTGACTGAATTCTCAGACTGTCCACATTGACTGAAATCTCATAAAAGGGTACACATTAACGCTGTATTATCCTTTCCCAATTATATGAAAATTTGATAGGCGTTTTATTGTTCACAGTACCAACTGTTACTTTTTCCTATTTGCTGATGTGTAAAACTGTTATTGTACGGTGCACACTATTTTCTCCCAATAGATTTATGGCATTTTGTTTTGTATGATGCCATCAAACATTTAACACGTTTTTGTTGCTTATTCACAATTAATTCTGTAATTTATAAAGAAGAAAATCCCGTGCGTAGCACGGGTATCGCTAGTGTTTGATTTAATAAAACATTGTTTAAAACACAAAAAAAATAGAAATAAACAAAGTAACATGCCTTTTTTTAATTCAAAAGCGGGTCGTCCACAACCCACCACATATATATATATAGACTGTACCCCCCGCGGGTTAGGGGGAGTCCCATATTGGTTGGGACTAGAAAGAATTTACCCGATGCTAACCAGCATGTCGTAAGAGGCGACAAACGGTTCTGTTTCTTTTCTTCTTTTGTCTTATTTCTGCCTTACCAGTCCTTTCACCTATATTTCCTTCCAAGAAAACTCTCCCTACTATTCCCTGCAGTTTTCCAATTCTTTTCTTGTTGTCTTATTTCTACCTGACTGGATCCATCACCTTTATTTCACTTACCAAAAGTCTTCTTTTCCACATCCTTATTTCTCTGCACACCGCATGTCCTATGAGGCGACTAACGGATTCTGTTTCTCCTTAACAAGTGGCTCTATCCCATCTCCCCCCTTTCCCCTATCCCATCTCCCCCCTTTCCCTCGTCGCGATATAACCTTCGTGGTTGAAAACGACGTTAAACAATAAAGAAAGAAAGAAAGATATAGACTGTGTAGTTCAAATGACGTCACTATTGATTTGTTTATTTACGGAATCATTCTTACAAAATCGGTCGTTATGAAGGATCTATGGTGTTTGAGATTTACATGAAGTCTCGATCAAAAATCCATGTCCCACCCCATATTACCAAGGGCGGGCTTCTTGCCCCGTTACGGTCAACACTTGTTTTTGTCCGGAGTTCTAATCCAACGCATGCTGTCAGTGATAGAAGGGAAGTAACTCAGAGTTCTGGGTGCGGGAATTCCCGCAAACGTATAAGTCTGTCAGTGGGTTTCGTCCCCTGGCTCGGTTTGTAAAAGCGTTAAAAGCTAATATCTTCCGTTTGACTACCGTTAGGAATGCAATATTTTGCATACACCCGTCTAACCCTATCCTAACAATTTCACGAAATTTGAGCTTAATTGACCCAGAGATACAAGTCTTCCCTGACAAACACCGATCAACCGCCCGCCTCAAACAAACAAACAAACAAACAAACAAACTAACAGACAGAGCAAATCCAGTAAGCCCCATTATACTAATGGCAGCGTAATTAGCACTGCAATTATCAGCCTGATTTAACCGGTGAACCCCGACAAAAATATGCACAGAATAAGATGTGTCTCATTACTGAGAACAATCATTTTTAAAGTAGAAAATGTCAAAATAAACTCGATTCTAACGTAGCGATTTTTCAAATTTCAGTTTTACTGATACAACACTGTCACGATCGGGTGACAGAGACCAAGAAAGTGTCACTCAGTGGAGTGCCTGTTCTTGGTCGTGTATGATAGAAAGCGCCTGTGCGTGATATTGGGTTACAGCAGAGTTTGCTGACGGTGCTCTACGAGCACGGATGTTTTGTATCGCACGAGTTTTACAGTGGAGGTTTCTGCTGTCATAGCTAGGGCTGACGGTTTTTCGCTGACAGCGCACACGGGATTTTCACGGATTGAGTTTCTCGTGTCTTTTTCTGCTTGGGAGGCAGAATTGTGTATAGCTGGACTGGGTTTTGGGACAAGGTCAGTCACGTGTATTTGGCTAGGTGGTCTGTCAGAGACTCAAGGACGGCACACTTGACACCCAGCGGCAGAAGGGGAAGGATCGTATACACAGTTTCTAGAGTATGATGGTTTTTCACCGAGTATTATATTCGGCACTCTAGGGGAACTTCCACTAGTTTTTCCTTTCTCCCTGCCACGTATTTTGCTGAGGACAAGTCGTCAATTTTCCTTCGTCGGCGATGGCTTTCGCATAAGGATTCGACAAGGGGTTCTGGACGGTTTTGGTCACTGTTGACGAACAGAGGCTGGTCCAGGGAGGAAGCGGACTTTGCTTCCATTGAGAGTACAATCATAGGCTTTTGAGGTAATAAATCATTATTTAACGCTGTTGATGAGTCTGTGTTGTGGAATGAAATACTCTCTGTTGTTCTTTCCAGGTTAGCGCATAATTTACTCTCTGTGACGCTAAAATACTAATCTGTATATGGTTTTTGCAGATAGGGAGAGAAGGACGGAAAATGACTGTTTTGTTGTTGTAAAAAGTCCATTTTGTGCAGGCCCACGTGCTCGATGAGATATTTAAAGATGACATGTTTTAAGGTGGTGGGTGAGGGGTAGCTGACATGTTTAGTGCACCGATGCTTTCTGTTTGCAGCCTTCGTTTCGTTTCGTTTCGCTTCGTTCGCCTCGCTTCGTTACGTTCCTGTAACATCTGCACGGCTGACTCTGGCGGGAACTGTTGAGGCTACGCTAACCAGGAGACCGGCTAACCAGGAGACCGGCTAACCAGCGGACCGGCTAACCGGCAGCGGACCGGCTAACCAGCGAACCGACTAACCAGCATACCGGCTAAGCAGCAGCAGCAGAGATAAAGCTAAGTGCACCATGTCGTACGCACCCCGTTGACCACCGTTGTCTTTTCGTATCTATGATTTCATTGGAGTAGTGACAACGTGGGGTGTGTGACACCTGCACGAACTAGGGCTTTTCGGACAGAACATTCTCATTTAACTATATTTACACGGGTTCAGCGTGTTCCTATAATTTTCTACATACTACTGGCATTTTGTCAGTGAACACTGGTTTTTTACGTGTTGAGAACGTAAAAGGAACATATTTTGAGTGAAGGCTCGAGGGAGGTGGAGAGTTTATACATAAACAGGCGTCTGAAACTTATACTTTTGTTGACTCTATTTAATTGTATGACTGCGAGAGTGGATCGTGGTGTGGTTAGTTAATTAGTAGTAATTAACCGGTTCATAATCACCTTGAGTGATATATTGAAACGTGACACATGGGGGCCAAGCCGGGATTTACTCAGTTAATTTCTGACTGATAAAGACCCACCAATTAAGGATAACTAAGAGCAGATAATCTCGTCAGTGCTCGACTTATTTTCTGCTTGGTGCTACCCTTTTTTGTATAGTTTTGATCATATACCACACCTTAAGCGATTCACATCTTGCAGGAAATGTAAATTGTAATTTGTGAGTTATTGTATGCGCTAACTGTGATTACTTCCCTTTCCTTTGTTTGTGAATCTTTGTTGTTGTACGTTCAGAGTTTTCCGTTGCAGAGAGCTGAGCGGGGTTAACGGATTTGTTGTTCGTTTTACTCAGTTTTCTCTACATTGTTGTTTCGCATTCTGTAACAGGTTACATTTCTACCGTCTTGTTTTACTTGGATTTTTCTCCATATTTTGACTTTGTTGGAATTTTGGGGGGGAAGGGTCCGAGGACTTCTGTCCTAACCAAGGCTGTGGGAGACACTCTGTTTCACCGCAAAAAGCAGCCGATAAAGTAGGCCACGGCTGTGGGAAACACTTTGTTTCACCGCAAAAAGCAGCCATAAAGTAGGCTACGCGATTTGTTCTACACCGTTTGGATTTTTCTTCTGCATTTTCTGGTTGCTGGATTTTTGTATCCACCGCTTTCATCACCGCGTGTTCTAGCTATAGCTGCGTTAGACTTATTTTGGTAATAAAGCTTTGCTAAAACTAACCATGGCTACAGGGGGATCTCCTACGAGGAGAATAACTTTCGAGACTCCTGGGAGCGAGCAACCGACTGAGCGAGACGCACGCGTTAGAGCCCGAAGCGTTCTAAAACGCTTAGAAGTAGAACGGAAGGAAGAATTTGAGCGACTGACAAGAAAAGAAGAACGTGACCGACAGGACAAGAAGGACGAACTTGACAGACAAGAAAGGGAACGACAGGCAGAACGACAGGCTGAACGAGACAGACAGGAAAGGAAAGAAGAACGTGACAGACAGGAAAAGAAAGACGAACTTGACAGACAAGAAAGGGAACGACAGGCAGAACGAGACAGACAGGAAAGGAAAGACGAACTTGACAGACAAGAAAGAGAACGAGACAGACAAGAAAAGAAAGACGAGCTTGAGAGACAGGAACGACAGGCCGAGCGTGACAGACAGGAACGGAAAGAGAAAGAGCAGGCGGATCGCGATCTCCAGCTAGAGCTAGCTAGGCTACAGGCCGAGAAGGGTACGCTTACTCAGGCTAGCGCGCCGACGTTTGTTGCCGACCGTACGAGACTGCCGACGTTCGACGATGACAAGGACGAGCTCGACGATTTTTTACGCCGGTTTGAGCGCATTGCATCTGACCAGAAGTGGGAAGAGGCCACGTGGGCTAGCCGCCTTAGCACCTGCTTAAAAGGACGCGCATTACAGCTCTACAATGCTTTGGATGACGACGAGGCGAGAGACTATCAGGCACTTAAGAAGGCGTTACTCCAGCGCTTTAACCTGACTGCTGAAGCCTACAGACGACGTCTGCGTAACAGCAAGAGACTGAGCGGCGAGCTGAGTCATCAGTTTGTGGCACGCCTTAATCTCTACCTGCGGCGCTGGGTGGAGATGGCCGAAAAGGACTGGACCGTCAACGACCTTGCCGACCTCATTGTCATGGAACAACTGATGTCCAGCCTGCGACCTGAGGTGGTGACCTTCGTGCAGGAACACCAGCCAAAGACTACTCAGGAGGCAGCCGACTGGATCAGAGTGCACGAGGACGCCCAGGCGATCTCCGGCAAATCTTCAGGCTCACGGCCAGGAAAATCGGGAAATTCGGGTTCTTCAGGACCCAAGGACGGGAAGGACGATCAGGGACACAAGGGATCGAGTTCCAGATCTGACATCCAGTGTTACTACTGCAACAAGCGGGGCCACGTGAAGAAGGACTGCCACAGGAGACAGGCTGACCAGAAGGGCGTTCACTTTGTTGGCAGTGAGGAGTTAAGGGACGTCACGAGCTCATGCACCATTCCACAACTCTGCGTTCCGTGCTCCAGGAAACATTTCCAGCCCCACTGCAACGTCTACGTTAACGGAGTGAAGGGCGAAGGTCTGCGGGACACAGGGGCAGACATGATAGTGGTTCGGGCGAGTCTAGTTCCAGCTATGGCCTACACAGGAGACAGCATCAGGGTGAGAATGGCCGAGGCATCTCACGCTTACGACTTGAACACGGCAGTGATCAAGGTCGTAACCCCGTTGTTCACGGGGACCATTGTGGCCGTCGTCATGGACGATCCTCCATGCGACCTGCTCATTGGAAACCGGGTCCAGTTTGTGGACGGCGTCACCAGGGAGGTTCCCGTTTATCGGGCTCCCGACGTCATTTCAGTGCTCACGCGGGCACAGGCGGAGCGAGAGGACAAACCTCTCAAACCCCTACCTGCTGCACGAGCTGCCCTGGGGAACGTGACCCCCGCGCTTCTCGCGAAGGCTCAGGATTCTGACCCGACCTTAGCTACTCCTCGGGAGCATGCGAAGTCGGGGAAGGTGAAGCTGAGCGGGAAGCATGGGAGGTCAAGGTTCCTCAGGGACAAGAAGTTGCTCTACCGTGAGTTCAGCAACCAAGAAGGTACATTCAAACAGGTTGTCGTGCCTCGCGAGTTTCGCGAGGGTGTCATGGCAACGGCACACGACTCGATTCTGGGAGGTCATCTTGGTACCAAGAAGACCACGGATCGTGTCTGGCGCCACTTTTACTGGCCAGGCATCTGCACGGATGTCCGACGTTTCTGTGCGTCCTGCGATAAGTGCCAGAAGGTGGTTGCCAAAGGAAGGGTGAGGAAGGTCCCCTTGGAGAAGATGCCGCTCATCGACGAACCCTTTCGTCGGGTGGCAGTGGACATCATCGGGCCCATCTTGCCTGCGTCTGAGGACGGAAACAGATACATTTTGACCATGGTGGACTACGCTACTCGATACCCAGAGGCGATCCCTCTGAAATCGATTGAAGCCACGCGAGTAGCTGAGGCTCTGGTTACTATGTGGTCCCGGCTGGGAATTCCATCAGAGGTACTCACCGACAGAGGCACGCAGTTCACGGGAGGAGTGATGGCGGAGGCAGCACGACTGCTATCACTGGAGCAGCACTTCACCACTCCTTACCATGCTCAGTGCAACGGACTGGTGGAAAGGTTCAATGGCACCTTGAAGACCATGCTGAGGAAACTAGCTCAGGAGAAGCCACGCACGTGGGACAGGTACATCCCAGCATTGCTTTTTGCATACCGCGAGGTTCCTCAGGAGAGCTTGGGCTTTTCCCCATTTGAGTTGTTGTACGGCAGACAGGTACGCGGTCCCATGGCTATCCTGCGTCAGGCTTGGACGGACGAAGAAGCCGACGAGGAGGTGCAGACGACAGCGACCTACATCGTAGAACTCAGGAACAGGATTGAAGAGACCTGCAAACTGGCTCAAGAGAACCTGGGAAGAGCAGCACAGCGTTACGCGCGAGGATTCGACCGCAAGGCACGGCCGCGCAGCTTCAAGATTGGAGAACGGGTGTTGCTACTTCTACCTGTCAAACACAACAAGCTACAACTGCAGTGGCAAGGACCTTTTGAGGTGACAGCGAAAGTGGGCCAGAACGACTACAGGATCGTCATGCACGGGAAAGCACGCCTGTACCACGCCAACCTGCTGCGCGCCTACATAGAGAGGACAGCCTACGGGGAGAAGAACAAAGACCAGAAGAACAAAGACAAGAAGACAGAGAAGGTTGCAGTCATCAGGGGTGAAACGAGGGGTTGCTCGTTCTTGAGGACGACCTTTCTGTCTGGAAACAGACCATCAACCTCTGCAATATCTTCAGGTTGCAAGGTTGGCAAACGCCAGACTTATGCGCTGGGCGTTGATTCTCCAACCGTACCAATTCACGGTACGCGTCATTCCGGGCGCCAACAATGTTGGAGCTGACTTTCTCTCTCGGGCTGGAGAGGAGAACATGACTGTGAGCGAAACCGAGGTTTCGTCTTGAAGAGGGGAGGTGTGTCACGATCGGGTGACAGAGACCAAGAAAGTGTCACTCAGTGGAGTGCCTGTTCTTGGTCGTGTATGATAGAAAGCGCCTGTGCGTGATATTGGGTTACAGCAGAGTTTGCTGACGGTGCTCTACGAGCACGGATGTTTTGTATCGCACGAGTTTTACAGTGGAGGTTTCTGCTGTCATAGCTAGGGCTGACGGTTTTTCGCTGACAGCGCACACGGGATTTTCACGGATTGAGTTTCTCGTGTCTTTTTCTGCTTGGGAGGCAGAATTGTGTATAGCTGGACTGGGTTTTGGGACAAGGTCAGTCACGTGTATTTGGCTAGGTGGTCTGTCAGAGACTCAAGGACGGCACACTTGACACCCAGCGGCAGAAGGGGAAGGATCGTATACACAGTTTCTAGAGTATGATGGTTTTTCACCGAGTATTATATTCGGCACTCTAGGGGAACTTCCACTAGTTTTTCCTTTCTCCCTGCCACGTATTTTGCTGAGGACAAGTCGTCAATTTTCCTTCGTCGGCGATGGCTTTCGCATAAGGATTCGACAAGGGGTTCTGGACGGTTTTGGTCACTGTTGACGAACAGAGGCTGGTCCAGGGAGGAAGCGGACTTTGCTTCCATTGAGAGTACAATCATAGGCTTTTGAGGTAATAAATCATTATTTAACGCTGTTGATGAGTCTGTGTTGTGGAATGAAATACTCTCTGTTGTTCTTTCCAGGTTAGCGCATAATTTACTCTCTGTGACGCTAAAATACTAATCTGTATATGGTTTTTGCAGATAGGGAGAGAAGGACGGAAAATGACTGTTTTGTTGTTGTAAAAAGTCCATTTTGTGCAGGCCCACGTGCTCGATGAGATATTTAAAGATGACATGTTTTAAGGTGGTGGGTGAGGGGTAGCTGACATGTTTAGTGCACCGATGCTTTCTGTTTGCAGCCTTCGTTTCGTTTCGTTTCGCTTCGTTCGCCTCGCTTCGTTACGTTCCTGTAACATCTGCACGGCTGACTCTGGCGGGAACTGTTGAGGCTACGCTAACCAGGAGACCGGCTAACCAGGAGACCGGCTAACCAGCGGACCGGCTAACCGGCAGCGGACCGGCTAACCAGCGAACCGACTAACCAGCATACCGGCTAAGCAGCAGCAGCAGAGATAAAGCTAAGTGCACCATGTCGTACGCACCCCGTTGACCACCGTTGTCTTTTCGTATCTATGATTTCATTGGAGTAGTGACAACGTGGGGTGTGTGACACCTGCACGAACTAGGGCTTTTCGGACAGAACATTCTCATTTAACTATATTTACACGGGTTCAGCGTGTTCCTATAATTTTCTACATACTACTGGCATTTTGTCAGTGAACACTGGTTTTTTACGTGTTGAGAACGTAAAAGGAACATATTTTGAGTGAAGGCTCGAGGGAGGTGGAGAGTTTATACATAAACAGGCGTCTGAAACTTATACTTTTGTTGACTCTATTTAATTGTATGACTGCGAGAGTGGATCGTGGTGTGGTTAGTTAATTAGTAGTAATTAACCGGTTCATAATCACCTTGAGTGATATATTGAAATTCGGTTTCTGCCTATTTGTATTATTTCATAAATAAAACAAAAACTCCGAGTGCATGCTGGCAACAAGAGAGCCAGAATTGAAGCTAACATAATTACCTTAGGTTTTAACAAGTAATTTGTTATAATGATAGTGTTCTTTCTGAAATTGGATGACATTTGTCCTAGTTTACGTCTAATTTTCTTCTATTACTCTTAGCGTCGACTTGTCTGAAGCCGAAATTAACCGTTGAAAGTGCCCCAAAACAGTATTCACATTTGGAGAAATAACCTGGCTTTTACTGACATGTCTTGGTTTGTACACTGAAGGCGTGTTTTTTTGACGTTACCTTTATACGTCACCCTACCCCCCTAAAACACGTGACGTGTAAAACACAAGTTCCCTCAAAATGCCTTGGTAATGGGCATTTTGTAAGCTTTAACTGATGACAAAAGATATTATGTTTAATTGGTCAGAATTTCAACAGCCAGAACGCACTCTCTTGATTTGAAAAACGTCATGCGTATGACGTCACAACAGGTTGTCATGACTATATATGCACACATTAAGCCCTCGCGCATGCTAATAATCAAAAACAACCCTGGTAGAAGCTGTTTCAAAGCAAATAGACATGAGAACAAGTATTTCTGTGTTATAGGAGAGGTTGAAGCTTAATTTCAGCCAGGAAACTGCGAACGGTGAATGTAATTCAGACTCATATAAGATGAAGTCATAGAACAGCAGATGCTTCACACTGATTTAGAATTCCAACTCTCTTTGTATTCAATGCTAGATTTTGTTGTGACAATTTAACATAATCCAAAATGTCATGCAATACTTGTAATGTACTTTGACATTTACATAGGCGCTCTTTTAATTTGATATTCCTGATTTTTCTTTTATATTTCTCCTTTCTCTTCTGTCTCACAATTGTTTTTTTTCTGTCTCTCGCTGTCCTTATATATCTGTGATTGTCTTTCTACACGCTATCTCTAATTAAAACACACACACAAACACACACGCACGCACGCACATACACACACGCACGCACGCACGCACGCACGCACGCACGCACGCACGCATGTACACGCATACACACACACACACACACACACACACACACACACACACACACACACACACACACACACACACTGGACGCCTCTCATATAGATTCCCGGGACCCCCACTTTTAATTTGTAGAGGGTCCATGGACACCCACTGCAGAAGTTTAAAGGGTTCCAGGGGTACGGGTGCAAAAGCCAAAAGGTCACACATAAGCGTACTGTGAAGTGTCTTTTCCGTCCATTGCTTCGTCGGATCTGTGTTTCTGTGTTCGTTCACCGCCGAAGTCGCCCGGTATGGTTTTGCCCGAGCAACTAGTGCTTTTTGGTACATAACCTTTTCCGGGCACAGCTACTTTTGTATTGCAACCAGGTGAAAAAAGACCGCCTGGAGATACCCAGTTACTCCACATTCCTTCAATTTTCTACAATCGCCACGTTAGAATCATATTTTAAATGTCAAATTCTGATGCAGCAAAGAAAGGGCTAACTTTGTATCATAAAGCCAAACTGTGCATATTTTGTCGGGGTAACTCCTTAACGGAGCGTCTTTTTGGGGATATAATTGCAGGGCTAAATTGGGCAGGGCGCCGTTGTTGATAAACACAGGGAAGTAAGCGATCTAAATGCATACGACATGTGTAATAGGATAATTGAGGATTGTGCGGAACTAGTCTCCTGGAACCTGCGAGAAAAAAAACCCATTGAAATGAACAAGCGACTTTCATCCTCATTTCATTGCTTATTCAAGACTCAAGACTAAAGACTCGAGATTTAACTTTCCTAATAATGAAAAACAAGCATAATGTCATGGAAGTGTCAGGCAGTTTAACTGCTTAATGTCAATACATTTTAAACAAAACATACACCAACACAAGTCAGAGATAAAAGGAGAATGGTGTACTTTCTGGACTTCACTTCTTTTGATGGTTTCAGTCACAACACGGTTGGCGGCAATTTGGATCTCAGTTGACAACAACATTTGCAAAAGCCTGCCGTCTGCCGGAGTAACCTATGGCCTGATCTCCACCATTACCTGTGACACCCCACTGACAGGCCAGTTCGTCAAGATGTACAAAAACGGCAGCACCTACACAAAGTTGATCAATTTTTGTGAAGTGCAGATTTGGGGTAAGACTCTTTTATCATCTCCGTTTCATTACATATTTTGCATCACTTTCTCATCAACAAGTGTGTCAGGCACAACATTCAGCTGTAGTTTGACTCGCTGCCGAATTAATTCAAAACTTTATCACATACGTTTTTCAGTTAAAAACCCAGAAATTGACAAAACATAATTAAATAATGATATGATTACTTGAGATACCTCTGAAATAAACATTGTATGCAGGGGTAGCAGAATGTTTTTCTTCAAAAGAAGAAACAAAATGTGACAGTGTACACGAAAACCCAGGCAACAACGAAAGTAAAACGTTACACAAGTACAAAGTCAGAGGTGACGGTTGCTCATTCGTGCTGGTTATGTTTCAGTGTGCAAGCCGGGACTGTTTGGTGCAGACTGCAACCAGAAGTGTAGTGGTCACTGTCACAAGAACGTTACCTGTGATAACCACTTAGGTACCTGCCCCGATGGTAATTCCTAGGTTTCCAAATGTTTTTCTCAAAGTTATGCTCTTTCATTGTCTCTCTGTCTCTGTCTCTCTGTGTCTCTCTCCCTCCCTCCTCTCCCCTCTCTCTCTCCCTCTCCTCTCTTTCTCTCCCTCTCCTCTCTTTCTCTCCCTCTCCTCCCTCTATATCACTATCTCTCTCTCTCTCTCTCTCTCTCTCTCTCTCTCTCTCTCTCTCTCTCTCTCTTAGTTTCTCTCTGTGTCCCTCCTCTGCTCACCTCTCTCCCTCAGTCTCCCCCCCTCTCTCTCTCTCTCAGTCTCTCGCTTTCCCTCCTTTAACTCATCCCTCTCCCTCTCTCTCCTTCTTTCTCTCTCTCCTCTACTCACCTAGCTATCACCCTCTATTTCTCTCTCTCTATCCCTCTCTCTCTTAGTCTCTCTCAGTCTCTCTCTCTCTCCCTCCTCTCCTCTAACTTACCTCGCTCCCTCTCTTTCTCTCTCTATCACTCTTTCTCTCCCTCCTCTCTGTCTAACACACACACTCTCTCTCCCCCTCCATCTCCTGTTCATTGTATCACCAGTAAATGTCATCACTCGGTTCAGAGGCCTGTGAGAAAGTTAACGTCTCCTCCTCCCTCCTTTCCTGTTCTCCCTTTTTATCGTTCTTCTCCCTCCCCACCTCCTGTCTTTTTCCCATGATGTACTGTTTCGTCCCATCTGTGCTGTTCTCAGGGTGTATGGACAGCTTCTACGGAGCTTCGTGTTCAGAGAGGTGTGGTCAGTGTCTACAGGCTGAAGCGTGTGATGATGATAACGGGCATTGTCCACGTGGGTGTAACTCAGGATACCAACCGCCCTTGTGTAATGACAGTAAGTAACGAGAAAAACAAATGTGTGAGAGCAAGCGAGAGAGAGAGAGAGAGAGAGAGAGAGAGAGAGAGTGAGAGTGAGAGAGAGAGAGAGAGAAAGAGAAAGAGAGAGAGAGAGAAAGAGAAAGAGAAAGAGAAAGAGAGAGAGAGAGAGAGAGAGAGAGAGAGAGAGAGAGAGAGAGAGAGAGGTCTGAATGTTTTAATGAGTAGGCCTTGGGCCCTTTTCATGGAGATGAGCACATCTCAAGCACCATCATACAAATACACATAGTAAACAAAAACAAGAACATCCTACTCATTATATATACCAAGCAACAAAAGAAACGCCAAAAAATTCTGCAATGTTTGATTGACAAAATCTCGAACAATTATGGAGTTAGAATTATCAAAGCACAACATTTGTATGAAGGAATGTTTGACCTAGCTGTTGCGTGAATATTTTGATGCTGCGACTGTTTTAATACACGGGACAAGTAGGTTTAATTTAACGTTAACGAAGTTTTGGAGGTCTCGCGCTCAGTCAGCCTTCATCGCGCTCTCTGGCCACTGATCGGACACTGGCTGCTTCCAGTGATGTTCCTGGTAGTGTCAGCGGCTGAATTACATCGATGTCGAAGACGTTGTGGCAGAAAATTGCGATCTTGTCTTGTTGGGGTGATGCGAAAAAATCCACCGCGTTGCATAACTGCAGTGCTTCCAATGTCACCAGAACATTGCAGAAAGTGATAAACTGTTGGAATATGCACGTTTAAAGCACATGCCAGCGCTTCTGGATCACCCCCAGCTTTAAATCGACCTGGCATTTTGGTGGTGTCAATCTTGGCATCCTGGCTGTTTCAAAAGTGAGACTGGCAGCAAGCGTGCCATGGTCTCTTTTGATTGCTAATGCATTAGTGAACACATCTCACACATCAGATTTCTCCTGCTCTACTTGCACGTGCTGCGAGCGCGCATTATGTGTTTAACGATAAACCTGCTTGTCTCGTGTGTTAAAACAGTCACAGCATCAAAATAATCACACAAAAGTAAGGTCAAACATGCCTTCATTAAACTTTTGTGGTTTAATAATTCTAACTCTATAATTGTTAGAGATTTTGTCAATCAAACTGACGAATTTTTTCGCGTTTCTTTTGTTGCTCGGTATATAATCCTATTCCAATAATTCCGGTGTGCTTTTCACACACTTGCTCGTACATGGGTGTTTGTGTTTGCGTGTGGTCATATGAATGTGTGTCTGTGAGTGTATGTTTACGAGCGCGTGTATGCTTTGTGAAGGAGTATCGCCCTGTTTCGAGAGAGAGAGAGAGAGAGAGAGAGAGAGAGAGAGAGAGAGAGAGAGAGAGAGAGAGAGAGAGAGAGAGAGAGAGAGAGAAGTCTCAAGGTATACAGTAACCTTAGTGTATATCTGAAAAGTAAGTGTTCACTGAACAAGTGATCTTCAACAATAACTGTTTTTAAAGTCGTAAAAGCGGCAGTAGCAGTATCAAAACATATTTGTTCAAACAATATCTGAAGCGAATATTTCATATGATCGACATTCCGTGTTTTCAACTTTGAATACGTGGCTTAATATGATACCTTTTTAACTGAAAATACCATCTCTTAACAGCGTGTGAGAACAAACAATACGGTGACAACTGCGGAGAACAGTGTGGTCGGTGTGAGAAATCTGCTGCCTGTAACGTCTTCAACGGTTCCTGTCAGGCCTGTGAGGGAAACTTTCATCTTCCGTTGTGCAAAGGTAGGAAGTGCCTGGAGTTTTTGTTTCTCAGAAATGCTTAACTTTAGCTTACTCGTCAGAGTTAGCTGTTCGTCGCAATGGCATATAAAAGCCGTCACTGGTGTCCCGCACTTCCACCTCGGTGTTTGTGGCGCTAACTCTGCCGCACCGCTGGACAATGCTGACAGATTTATTTCCGCCTATTTGTTCTAGGCTTAGTTGGTCAAAGGTAGAATTCAAAGTAACAAGAAAATGGTTATAAAATATCTCCGTTATATTATGTTGAGATCGTTACAACAACAACAACAACAACAACAACAACAACAACAACAACAACAACAACAACAACAACAACAATAACAATTCTGCTTTAAAAAACCAAACGCGGACATGCCTCTAGTAGGAGTTGTTTGCGCTCTACATACAATTGTCCTTTCATTAAATATAAAAACTACAACAGTTAATGTTGCGATGAAACAAATGACAGTTTAATATGGATTACACTTCAGACCTGGAGTTTGTCGCATGGTGAAGTTTTTGCAAAAATAAAACTGTGTTTAACAATTCATAATTATGTTATACAACTGGCTCAACACAAACTTCAAGCTGACACTAAAATTGTCTTTTGGAAATAAACTGTCAATAAAACATAAAAAACCGGTTTAAAATGGTTAACACTTCAGATGTGAGGTGTGTCGCATGATGAAGTTTTAAAAGAGATAACATCGAGAATACCACATGGCTGGCTGTGTCGAATCAGATTTACACGAGTTGCTTTTTTACATTTAGTCAAGTTTTGACTAAATGTTTTAACATAGATGGGGAATCAAAACGAGGGTTGTGTGTGTGTGTGTGTGTGTGTGTGTGTGTGTGTGTGTGTGTGTGTGTGTGTGTGTGTACATGTGTGTGTGTGTGTGTGTGTGTGTGTGTGTGTGTGTGTGTGTGTGTGTGTGTGGATCGATTTAGAGATAACTTCTGGACCGATCTTCATGAAATGTTACATGAGAGTTTCTGAGTATGATATCCCCAGATGCTTTTTTTATTTTGTCGATAAATGTTTTTGATGACGTCATATCCGGCTTTTTGTGAAAGTTGAGGCCGCACTGTCATGCCCACATGTTTTGATCAAATGAATTGACGTTTTGGTCAAGCAATCTTCGACAAAGGCCGGACTTTGGTATTGCATTTAAGCTTGGAGGCTTAAAAACTAATTAATGAGCTTGGTAATTACAAATCTGAACATTGTAATTAATATCATTTTTTTTATAAAACGATCACAGAATATTTAATCTTATTTCTCATCCTTGTCTGATGTCAAAAACATATAAATATGTAATATTCGGATTAAAAACAAGCTCTGAAAATTAAAAATATAAACATTATGATTAAATTTGAATTTTCGAAATCGATTTAAAATCGATTTAATTGCATCTTATTCCTTGTCGGTACCTGATTCCAAAACCATATAGAAATGTTATGTTTGGATGGAAAAAAAAAGCTCAGAAAGCTCAAAAGAATAGAGATACAGAAAAGCATGCTATCCTGCTCAGCGCAACAATAATGTTACTCTCTTCACAATAACATGTCTCCCCCATTATACGAAAAAATGTTACTCCCCAGACGGATAAATAACGAATAAAGTACACCACCCTAACACGAGCAATTTACTCCCCACGACAGGTGTACTCCCGAGTACAAATATCGTACGAAACTTGTACTACCCTGTCCCCTGTCAGAATTTGGAAGGAGTGGAGGGAAGGGTAGCGCGACATTCCCTTTGCGCGAGATCCCATAATTATACACTTCAAAGAAAGTTAAGGACCGTTCATACAATATTTACAATCTTTAAAATATTCGCCAAAAATCAAGGGTTTGACAATTTGATTAAAACGTGACTTTTTTGAATTTACAGAAGGGCAGTGAGTCTTGGACTAGGAACATTTTTGGTAGTCACAGTTCCTGTGTCATTCTAAACAGGCGTAAACAGTGGGATTTTCTCTAAATAAAGGGCAGTTTTCAAAGTCATATGAAATTGGTGCAAGACATACCAAAACAAAAACCAGTAACGCGCGAAATGTGCTTATGAATTTGTCTGTATAAACTGACACACTGACAAAATAATGCAATGAAACAACATGCCCCTATCACGAAAAGGGAGCGGCTTGGATCAGACAAGGGCAGTTTGATGGTAAACAGATGCTGTTTCTGTCAGGCAAGTGGTTCAGAGTGTTGCGGTATCTCACTTCAACATCATCAAACTGAAAGAATGGCTTCAAGCAATTGGCAGAGTACAGTTACGACAATGGTATGGTCGGCCTACAATCACCACAATAATGAAGGATCGCCTCATCCAAATGAAGGTCATGCAGTAACAAATCTGACTGAAAAGACAGCAGGCATTGACCATGAGCTGCCACCACACAGTGTTGTCAGTAGTCAAAGTGTTACAAACTGCTTACACTCGTTCAACTCCAGTAAAAGACTGCCAATCCGCAAAACTACATTGACTGCCAACCATCCAGCTGCCCACCGAGCCTGGTGCACTCAACATGTGAGGTGCTTACGTCATCGTAGGGCTCAGTTCTTGTTCACAGATGGGTCGCGCCTCTTCTTGGATCCTGCTGATACACGCATCAGAGTCTTGAAGCGTCATAAAGAGCGCTTTGCAGATGGCGCTGTTCTACGAACATAATCGTTTGATGGGGGCTCTGTAATGGTTCGGGGAGATATCACCTTACGTCGTAGGACATCTCACTACCGATTAGTGGGTAGCTTAACTAGTGATTGCTGCCGGGATAAGATTTTGCAGTTCTTCGTTGTAAGAAATACTACTGTTGTGAATTTGAAATTAGAGGGTTGTCTAGAGTAACAAGCTCTAGCGTTGTTTTCGCTTGCATGTTTGACGTCACATTTTCTGGAGACAATCCTCAGTTCTTCAATAAAACAATACAGAAAAAATGACATCATTTAAGCTTGTCATTTCTGTATGACATGCGTTTGAAAAAGTGGTCCTTAACCTTTTTGTGAAGGGTATATTGGTGTGACAGGGGAGGCTACCGCTCCTTTCACAGCAGACTCTGCACCCGAGTTGTTGGCCTTTAAAAGTCAACACCCGTGGTTTGTAGAAATCTGTTTGTGATGGGGTCGGGTGGTTTCCGATTGTCTGTATGTTCATGGAAACCTTCGGGTTTGCATAACAGTTTTTATAGGGCTAAGAAATTAGCCCTAACATTTTCAATCCTGTTTGATTGCACTTCGCTTCCCGAGGTGATCGTAGTGTTTCGGCACTCGGTTACATCTGGCGCTTGCGAGCAGGGATGGGACTCGGCATGATATGTTCAGGTAATGGCATAATAATTATGACCACTGAACATTTTCGTGCTGTTCCCATTCTGCGAACTTGGGATGGACAGTGGTCCCCCGGTTCGGAACTTCGGGACGAAGTTCATTTCAAACGGGGGCGATTGTGACAGGGGAGGCTACCGCTCCTTTCACAGCAGACTCTGCACCCGAGTTGTTGGCCTCTAAAAGTCAACACCCGTGGTTTGTGGAAATCTGTTTGTGATGGGGTCTGGTGGTTTCCGATTGTCTGTATTTTTTTTTATTGTCTGTATGTTCATGGAAACCTTCGGGTTTGCATAACAGTTTTTATAGGGCTAAGAAATTAGCCCTAACATTTTCAATCCTGTTTGATTGCACTTCGCCTCCCGAGGTGATCGTAGTGTTTCGGCACTCGGTTACATCAGCGTCATACCATTTAGCCCCCGTCCAATTTTCGCGCCATTTCACAAGCCAAGCGTCATTTATATCGTGTCATACCAGCGCAACATCCCATTTTCGCGCAATCCCGTTTTGCCGCAATCCCTATTTTACCCCCATCCCTATTTCGCGACATTTCACAACCCAAGCGTCATTTTACTTCCGTGTCATACCACCAGCGCCACATCCCATTTTGGCACCATCCCGTGTTGCCGCCATTTCATTTTGCCCTCATCCATATTTCGGGACATTTCACAAGCCAAGTGTAATTTTACTAACGTGTCATACCACTATAGAGAATACTACAGTTCAATATTTAAAAAAACAACTCGTGTAAATCTGGTATGACACAGCAAGCCATGTAGTATTCTGTTTATCCTACATTCTGTACTTACGTGTATTTTACTGAAAATGTCATGCAGTCGAGGCAGCTAAATTGAAGACGCTTGTTTTGGAACCTCGATCTCTTCTAAAGCCTCGTGCAATCTATTACGTCAAAGTAAAGAAACGTCACTCTGAAAGTGTGGCGTGACGTGTTAGTTCTAAAAATTCATCGAGGGTAATTAGCGAGCGCAATGTTTTTTTTCTATAATGACGTTTGTCTCGGTGACTTTGGCATCATAAGCAGTGGAAAAACAGGTCCCTGCCAGACTTGCTTGACATGACCTCATTTACATGATACACACACGTGTGATTTGAACGATTATTATCTCACGAGTGTCTCTCTCACGTATGTAGGATAAATCGCGATATCCCAATTGTGCGCCATCCCGTGTTGCTGCCATCCCATTTTGCTCTCATTCCATTTTTGCGACATTTCACATGCCATGCGCCAGCCCATTGTGCCGCCATCCCATTTTCTGCGTCATTCTACCAGCCAAGCCTCACTTTACTATTGCATCATTCAACTAGAGAGACATTCGGTTTGCGCGAGATCCCATTTTGCGCCATCCCATGATTACGTCGTGCAAGACGAACGAGAGAGAGAGAGGGAGAGAGGGGGAGAGAGAGGGGGAGAGAGGGGGAGAGAGAGAGAGAGAGGGAACTCGAACTCGAAAACTTTATTACCGAGGGATGATAGCATTAGGTCCATATGGTCCTTTCTTACAGCTAGTCCCTACTATAATACACACATGAAACAAAGAACAAATATGAAGAATTTATAAAAAAATATAAAAAAAAAATTAAAAAAAAATAAAAAAAATTAAAAAAACAATGGGGAAAGGTATAACAAAATAAAAATCAAAAATTCAAAAGTGTGCTTGAGAGCGAGAGAGAGAGAGAGAGAGAGAGAGAGAGAGAGAGAGAGAGAGAGAGAGAGAGAGAGAGAGAGAGAGAGAGAGAGAGAGAGAGAGAGAGACTGCGTCAAGATAATCTATGTCTCAAAGTACAATAACAAAACATGTTTTCTCTATGCATCAACGTAATTCAGTAACTAGCCTCCAATATGATATTTTCATAACTTAATGCCCTGACCCCCCCCCCCCCTCGAACACCCCCCCCCCCCCACCCACCCAACGCCCCTTCCCACTTCACCTCCGTATTACCTCACGTATCATCTCTGCCATTTGCATGCCTCTCCCTTGTAATGCCAATCGTAATAAGAAGTAATTGCTTCAATAACCACTACATGTTAACATCTTTAGAGTTGTATTTAACCTCCAGACTGTTCTGACGGTTACCATGGCGATGGATGCAGACAACAGTGTGGTCAGTGTGCGGACAACGATGTGTGTGACAAGGTCACTGGACACTGTCTTAACGGATGTCCGTCTGGGTATCAACCACCGTACTGTAACACAAGTACGTACCCCTGTTTATTCGTCGATGCATTTATTGTTGGGATACCGAAAGGAGATAATCTAGCTTTTAGAATTTCATTGTGATTTTTTTTCTCCAGTGAGCGACTCGGTATCAGAAAACTATGAACTTATTAAAAGGAAACATTTCTGAATGAATTAATGAAACAATACTCATGTCAACTCCGTTGACTTTTAGACCGATATTTCAAAAATAGGATACTGTAATTTTTTTGTAGTTGTGATACGTACGCACAAAGGCCTTAATTGTCTGTTACAGATCGTCTTTCTGTTAGCCTAATCTCATCAGGAATATTTTCCAAACACGAGTTGGATAACGCTGTTTCAAGGCACAGTAAGCCTCCCGTAAACCATCACAGATACTGTCAAGCTTTTACACACAGTACAAACACCCTTCCATTTGAACGCTCACCAAACGGGAACATCCTAGGTGCCCTACGTAAAGAGCGAGCAATTTTCAAAGAATTAATTTTGCGGAGAGAGTGTCAGAGACAATCGGACCGTGGTGCATTTTGGCGCTAGACCTAACTTTTAAAATCTAAATAATAAATTGACAGCTTGTTACACAAACATTCATAAATCATAAAAGAATTCTTTTTTCACCAAGACAAGATCAGTACAGTCCCCGGCGAAAGAAACGCAACTCATTCGCGCCCGCTGTTGCGAGTGATTTTTTGTCATTTTCAAATTGTCGTAAAATATGAACCAGATAAGATAAATCAAAAAAGAAAAACAGATTCGTAGTGGATAATTTACTGGCTGTACGACAAGTGCATAGTATTTCATCGTTTCTGTCGTTTACTTGTTCATAAATTGTGTAAAACAGGGTAGGGGTCAAGCGAATCGTGATTGCAGGCAAACGTGTCTCTTCAACATGCTGAGAAAATCGTAAAAATGCAAACAAAAATAAAAAATAAAAAAAATTTTGGAGGAAATTCATTTCTCAACAGCACCATTTAATTAGAATTATTCGCCAAAGCGTTAAATAAATGAGCAAAGATCACTTAGACAGTGTTAAAAAGAGTTGTTTGGCAAAAGCTTATTCGCACGGAAGCAGGGTCACGCAAGGTCGTGGTTCTCGTAGCAGACGACGGTTTATGTCTATCGCCAGTTCCTCTGAACAGTCAAAAGCCATCGCGAGAGTTCTTGTGAACCACAGCCGTTTGTTTCGTGCATAGTCAGAGGGACATAATAACGTGCAATTGCAGATAAGCTCACATCGAGTCGCATTCAAATTACTAACTGACGACTACATAATACATTGTGAAAAAGGGAAACTTGATCACACTGGTTCACGATGGCTCAGGGGTAAGATAAACCACGCAAAAATAAATTCTTTGAAAATTGCTCGCTCTTTACGTAGGGCACCTAGGATGTTCTCAGGCGGTGAGTGTTTACATGAAAGGGTGTTTGTACTGTGTGTAAAAGCCTGACAGTATATGTGATGGTTTACGGGAGGCTTACTGTGGCTTTAAATTTGACGAACAAAGCAATGAACGATCACTTTTCCAGACTGACCACTTAACAAGCGGCGTGAAAGCTCCCATGTCTAAGCTAGTCGTGTTACAGTATGTTACAGTGTTACATGTACACTACAACGTGTTTAAATACCAGCGCTCATTGGTCTAAAACATATGTAAATATTGTGCAGCAAAGGGAAGCTACCCACGGGAAAATAATCATCGAATATCCTGTTATTAACCAATGAGCGCTGGTATGCATATTCGGTGCAGATTACAATATTTGACGGCAAGTGGATTCTCGGCTCGCAAACGAAGATTCGTCCAAATGATGGTTTAATACGACCTGCAGCGGACGGAAGCTGAAAACTAAAGGCACATAATAGTTCAAACAATCATTCAACTGTATTTATTTGACCTTATACAGACTGTAGGAAGAGGCAAACCGTCTTGAACAATATTTTTCCCCAGGAAGCGACTCCAAGAACACAGAAGACTCGAAGGTGAGTGTCGTACCTTGTAGTCTTTCTGTGATAGAAAACTAAGCGTCGCACAGAACCAGCGCCCTTCCATTATCTGTATATTTTCGAGACCGACGATTTAGTGCTTGTGTCCAACCCGCAGAGTGCGGTGTGCAGCGACGGAGTAACATTCTGGTTCATCAAGCAGGGTTCCAAGAACATGATTCCAGAAAAAAAAAACTAGGCTGCATGCAGCAGCTCGCCTCGTGGAGACCAGTGGAAAGATGAAAGATACACCAGCACCATCTACGGCAAATCCAAGCCAGACAGAAGATACTTATTGTCCTGGTCCGGTTTTTACTTCGGTTAACACACGTTTCGCGATCGAACCTGAAATCGTGTGTATTGTGAAAGACAATGGGCATTGAACGGACATTTTAGCCTCGTTCAGAGCGCGACACACCTGACAAGTGTGTGACATGTTGTAATGTCAATTTGAACGGACACTCACATTCGTGTAATTTCTGTAACTTTGTGCACTTTCAATTTCGGTTTCGATATTTGAGTGTTCGGATACTCTTCCCCTAAGCCATCCCCACTTGCAATGGGCATATTGCCTAGCAATTAAACCATTCTGATTCTGACTGACTCTCTCTCTCTCTCGCTCTCTCTCTCTCTGTCTGTCTCTCTCTCTGTCTCTCTGTCTCTCTCTCTGTCTCTCTCTCTGTCTCTCTCTCTCTGTCTGTCTCTCTCTCTCTCTCTCTCTCTCTCTCTCTCTTTCCAGCTGTCGTATATATATATATACCTTTACAGATTTCTCCCGACCACTGAAATACTCATATCTAGTGTATAATCAGAAGAAATGTGTTAATACATCTTCTGACGCCCACCACAGCTTGTGAGGGCAACACTTACGGAAAGGACTGCAAGGAGGAGTGTGGCCTGTGCAGTAACTTGAAACCTTGCAACGTGTTCAACGGAACTTGTGACGCCTGCTACAAAGAGTTAACTCTACCAATGTGCAAAGGTAAGAACCATAGTTCAGTTACAGGGCCGCATGGTATTATAGCGACAAATCATTCCTTCATACCACACGTGTAAAATTTTTATATATCTATTACATTTATGGAAAAACAGTTTTCAACGTGACTGGACTCCACTGTGACCTTGAAATTAGCCGAGAGTCAGCAACCCCGGAATATTTGTTTGTTTTTCTGCATGGTGAAGGAGATTATAATCTTGTATTTTCAGAGGTGTATCCGCCATTTATAAAACCCGTTCGATTCCGGTGAATGACATCTTGTGTTTTTAGAACTACTTTACGCGCAGACTAATTTTACCGGACTCCACGGTTCTGTTTCACTGTGTCTACATTAATTTTGGTTTAAAAGATTACTTTCAGAACAGTAACTGATAATATTTTGCCGGACACTCTGCACAAAACAGGAAAAAAGCCGGTGCTTTTAAA
>NC_090248.1:56200384-56252884 GCF_037325665.1 Littorina saxatilis | reverse complement strand
GTCGATGTCGCTGTCGTTGTCTCCAAGTGTGACACACGACAATGATTTTTATTTCCTTTCAGCAACCAACCACGAAGAGCAACCCTCTGTCGAGATGACCACATCCACAGAAACGAATGTCGACGTCAGTGTGGGAGAGGGAGGTGACTATGACAGTCTACAATACGGAACTGACGACAGGTCTCCCTACGACACACCCGTCTTCGCCAAACAGAGTGACGTTTATGAAAACGCGGATTTGGATAAAAAGGATAATGCGTATAAGCTCTAGCTAATTAAAGGGCAGTTTCTCTTATGTTAAATACACTTTTTTCAAAGAAAATACAATAAACACATTTTGGCTGGTCGTATTTATGTATCATTTTTTTATTTGCATAAATTTGTCAATTTGTTTATTTGCTCGTTCGAACTCTCGTTTGTTCATTTGTGTATCTGGTTTTTTTTTAAAGGTGAAGCAGTAAGTGTGCGTAAACAGTTTGTATGTGGGCTCAATGTTTATTCTGTTTTACAAAATATTTTACTCAGATACAAATACAGTGTTTGTTGTACATTATGTGTTTTTGACGTTTTGTTATTTTTGTTATTTTCTTTAAATAATTAGTTGCAATATTGATTTATGTTCATCTTAACCCTGTTGTTCTTCATTGAGCTGTGTTTTTCATGACGCAATAATGGGTAGAAATGGAATCGTATACATACAATGTATATTCGCCTCTCTCTCTATCTGTCTCTGTCTCTCTCTGTCTCTCTGTCTCTCTGTCTCTCTCTCTCTCTCTTGCTCCCTCAAGGACTGTGACTGTAGTTATACATCTTCTCCTTGCTACGGAAGCAGGAAACAGTATTTTCAATTTAATACAGGTGTAATTTTCATCTGATTGGGACTAAAAAGGACTTTCCAAGTTTCTCTTTCACCTCATCACAGAACGAAGAGAAATATATCTGTTGATATCTCCGGTTTAACGTATATAGGCTACTGACGTAATTAACTTACTTACTATTTCGTTTTAGTTGCCTTCTTTTAATACCATTATATAAACGGTGTCATTATCATTTTTAAGATGTTCAGATTTTCTTGTGCTATTTTCCTTTTGTATATGTTTGTTTTGTCTTACTGATTGATTAACCATATTGTATATATATATATATATATAATGAACTGTCGCAGTGCATGGCCCGCAAAAGAGGGCATGCGAGTTGGACACCTACACATAAATCATGCCATTAATAAGTTAGCAGACATCTCGTCAATCCTTCATAACTCTGGTAAACCTTTTCATATTTTTGGATTATTAGAGTCTAGGCTGTCGAGTAAAGTAGCTGTAAGAAATGTTAAGTCCTTTGTACTGGAAACTTGCATTCTCCCAGTAAGGTCATATATTGTACTACGTTGCAAGCCCCTGGAGCAATTATTTGATTAGTGCTTTTGTGAACAAGAAACAATTAACAAGTGGCTCTATCCCATCTCCCCCCTTTCCCCGTCGCGATATAACCTTGAACGGTTGAAAACGACGTTAAACACCAAATAAAGAAAGAAAGAAAGAGTAAAGTAGCAGACTCTGAGCTCACAACCCCTGGTTATGTTATTATACGCAGAGATGCACAAACACACAAATAAACGGGATAATCACTATATTAGCGAATCAATAACTTTTACACGTCTTACCTACATGGAGCAGCACTCAGTTGAATCATTGTGAATAGAAGTCGCAATTAAACATTCCATCACTTACCGTAACAGAAGTATACAATGCACCTCAAGCAAACAGGAATCCGTGGAATTGATGGTCTGGGCGAGAAGATTATTAAATGAGCAGCCCCTGTAATTGCTGATTTTTTTTAACTTACCTGTATATGACAAGTGCTGCTTTCCAGCTGTGTTAAAGCAGGCTAAAGTTATTCCACTTTTTAAATCAGGGGCTAAAACAGAACCCTCCAACCACAGGCCGATATCTATTGTATCGGTCTTATCAAAGCCGTTGGAACAACATATTAATAAGTTTATTATGTCACATTTTAACGAAAATCCTTTATTTCACCCAAATCAGTCGGGGTGGCTAAACACATCACTCATGCCACACAGCACTTGTAAGTCTAGTTGATCAGTGGTTGAGCAAGATCAACGAAGACAAATGATATGCTGCTCTCTTCGTTGACTTTGTTAAAGCATTTGATGTGATTCACCATGACCTACGCCTTAGAAAACTCTCACTAAACGGCCTCGGGAATGAAACATTATTGTTCATTCAGTCTTTTCTCTCTGATCGAGTACAACCTGTGTTCGCCAACGGATCTATGTCTAGCATGCAGTCAGTAGGTTATGGCATTCCACAATGATCTGTACTTGGTCCTTTTCTCTTTACCATTTACATTAATGATCTACCCCTACATTTACGCAGCAACTGTGAATTTTTCGCCGACGATACCACTATTCACACTTCCCACTCAAATGTGAAGGAATTGTCAAAACAACTTCAAGTAAGTGTTAATGAGCTTTTAGCGTGGACTGAGTTAAACCACATGGCTCTTAATCCAGACAAAACAAAAAGTATGCTTATAACTACCAGACAAAAACGTCAAAACTTAAAATCTAAACTTCCGCTATTAAGGATTGATTATCACACTCACTGTTGAAGAAGTTACTAACCACAAAGTTCTAGGTGCCATTCTTGATAACGATTTATCGTGGACTGATCACGTTACAGGAGTATGTAAAGTACTTTCCAAGGGGCTTTACTTGTTGTCCAGAATAAATCACTTATTTCTTTAACAGACATGGCAGGCAGCTCTTCTTTAACGCTCACATTCAATCAAACATTGATTATGCGTCAACGTTACGGGATTGTGCGAGTGCAAAAACTCTGAAACCATTATTTAGTTTACATAAAATAGCACTCAAGGTTTCCCGCAGTGGGGCACTGCGGTTATGAAATTAAAAGCCCCTCCTGTTTTTGGAACCGCAGGAGCTTTCTAGTTTGCTGTTAGGTAGATTTTTGGTTCCTCTTTCCTGTCATGCTCTCTTTTTCTTCATGAATTCTTTTCTTTTTTTCTGCCTTCTTGCTCATTCACCTGTATTTTTTCCAAAAATCTCTTCTCTTGCCGCTTGTCTCGCGATTCATGTATAGTTTAATCTGTTAGTGTTCTGATGTAAGTCCAGCAGTAGATAGGTTAAGCCTATTTTAACATACTGGAAACTGGTAATCTTCCAGTAGGTATTAATTTAGTTTTACTAAAGCCTGCTGGGACACAAGTAATGGGTTAGTGCATTTGTAAACAGGAATCGCTTGACAAGTGGCCCCCTTCATCCCCCCCTTCCTCGTCCTGATATGGCTCTGCGTAGTCGGCTGGACGTTAAGCAACAAATAAACAAACAAACAAACAAACAAGCACACAAGGTTATTGTATTACAAGTCTTGGTTTCAAACTAAGATTATCAACTTTTAAGCATCCGTAAACGTAATTCAAGACTACTGTACAACAAAGGCGTTATGATACATAAACTACTCATTGAAAAAGCGCCAGAACCTCTTTCTACTCAATTCACTTCACACAATTTGAGAGACCCCACACAATTGTATGCTCCTCTGCCTCGTATAGATCTTTTTAAATCTTGCCTGTTAGTTTTGGGAACTACTCTTTAGAATTCACTTCCAAGTGTTCTCAGACATTCAATGCGAAGAATTTGAAAGACAGATATATGTTTTTCATTCATTATTCATGGTACACTTTGTTCTCACTTAGCCTGAATATGTAAATATTTCTGATGCCTTGTTTGATTATACCTTTCACACGTTTCAGTAGATACACGTACATGTACTTCATTGATGTTATGGCATGTCTTGTGTAAATGTGCTAAGTGGTTATTACTTGCTACGTAGATGATTCTTTTATAGTACTCCTCAATTCATGAAGTGTTGTTTTTTTCTCTCGACTTTTTACGTGCTTTTGCTTGTTCTAAACTTGTTTTCATTATGCATTTGATGATAATGTTTTATGTGTGTTTGCGTGAATGTTTTTGTTTGTTTGTTTGTTTGTTTGTTTGTGTCTTTGTATTCTATATTTTTTGTTTTGTTTTGTTATTTTAACATTTATAAAACGATTTATTATTAGTTTAGTCCCTCTCATGGGCGAGGGCTGGATGTAAAAAAGCACCTGTTTGCTTATGACATTACCCTCGTTGATACAGAATGTGTCTTGTCTTGTCTTGCTCTCTCTCTCTCTCTCTAAAGCACACACACACACACACACACACACACACACACACACACACACACACACACATCCACACCCACAAAACACCACACATCCACAAAACACCACACACACACACACACAAAAACCCGGACTTTCTTCCCGTGATTTTGTTCAACTCAATAAGCACGATGGCGAAATATATGATGTAATCGGCATAATGTGTGTGTGTGTGTGTGTGTGTGTGTGTGTGTGTTGTCGTATATGAGAGATGATGGTGATGAGGATAATGATGATGATGATGATGATGATGTTGATGATGAAACGTTTTCTTTACAAGAATAGAGGTTAAAAGTGTCGTCTTTTCCAACAACCTGACCTTTCTAATAAATGAAAAACAAGAAGAACAAACAAGCAATCAAATAAAACAGACACAAATAAACCAATAATCAAACAAAATAAGCAAACCAGCAGGCAATTAGAACATTGAGATTGAAACGCATTTAGCAAGCAAGCAAACCCGACAAAACGTACACTCTAAATTCAAATGTTCTGGTTTGCACACCATTTAGATCACTTTTATGAAACAGTTTGAGAATGGCATCCATGTGTTCTTTTTGCAAGTGTGTGCTGTTGTGATTGTCTTTTGTGTGCTGAATTTTCTGACAAAGTAAGCTATTTTGTGCTTTTCACGCGTTCTGAAACAACTGCTTTGAGAGATCTGGGCAGAACTGAAGTGATCTGATGAAAAGACTGGTTTTAACAATCTAATTAGAACAGAACGTGTTCTGAATCATTAGAACGCTTTGAGTAATCTGTTTAGAACTGAAAGATATTGCAGGTGATCTGCAACGAACTCAAGTGTTCTGATGAAAAAGACTACTCCGAGCAATCTAATTAGAACACATGTGTTCTGATTCATTGGAACGCTTTGAGTATGGAACTGAGATGTTCTTGACACACTGTCGCAGGTAATCTACATAGCACAATATATGTTCTCATAGATTGATGTAAATGTTCTACTTTGAACACACAAGGCATGCTTTTAGAACATAAATTTCCGGACTCCTGATGAAACAGTTTGAGAACACAAACATGGTGTTCTAAACACTTGCAAGTGTGCTGTACAGATCACCAATGTTCTGCTTAGATCATTTCTGTAGCGAAAAGTCACATAAAAGCTAGTTTTAGTCTCTATTATATAAAAACCCACCAAAAGACCTTTTCTAACTTATTATTATTATTATTATTATTATTATTATTATTATTATTATTATTATTATTATCTTACTATCAGTTTTAGTCTTTAATTAGTTTTGCAAACCACCAAAACACCACAAACACTCAGAGATTGATTTTTAAAAATTATCTTTTATATGCTTTCAAAACAGTGTAATGCTAGAAATCACAAGTCACACCAACAAACTTAAACTAAAGAATAATTACTTTTTTGACATTGTTACACCAGACTGGTTAAATGTCAAGCCGACTACACAGAGCCGAAACAGAAAACACGCACAATCAACACGACACTGGGTGCAGTACAAAAACCCTACTGGAAAAAAAGCCCAAGGACAAAACCACCCAGATAATCCTAACCGGACAACAGGTCCATTAGACACAAACACGGGCAAAAACTCCATCAGTATGTGTACTATATTCCACACAATCTCTGATTACTCATGCACCTTCTATATGTAGCTGCTATAGTATAGACCCCGACCTTATTTTGCTTGTTTTTTGAAAGTCTTATATAATAGAGGTTTTACTGTATATAACATGTAACACAATTATCGAATATCACCCACTATGTCTGGTTATAATACACTGTCAATACCCGCTATTACGAGCTAGTCGTGTGACAGAGAGTTTTCTTGCACACGAGACTGTAGATGTTTCACGACGGCTTTAGCCGGAGTGAAACAGCAGCAGTCGAGTGTGCAAGAACACTCTCTGTCACACGACTAGCTCGTAATGGCGATTATGTCTCACAGCTTCAACAGAGGAGAGAACAAACACGTTTTGCGTACTCACGCTTGATAAACCTAAACACAGGAGCAGCCATTGTGGAGAGATCTACTTTTTGACGAAAGTGAACGAACAACTATGAATGACGTCTCGGTATATGTGAATGACGTCACAGTCATCGTCACAGTCTGTATCTTTTGAAGCATTCCATTCTTCATGACGTCTTTCTGTGTCTGCATCCGCAAAATGTTTGTTCTTTCCGGGGTCTTTGTCATCTATGTTCAGAACTCTGTCCTTCTAGTTTCAGACTAACAGGCCTTTTGAGCGAGCCACTTTCCAAGGGAAGCTAAACTCGCGTATGGAAACAGTACTGTAATCTGGGATGCCGTTTTCAGTATTCTCAGCGTTGAAGAATTTGTAAAGAGAAGACACGACAACAGCAGGAGAAATAAAAGTCGTGTGTGCATTTTGGGGCTTTTGGAGGGACGATTTCGAGTTTGAATCCGTTCTTGCACATGCTCCAAAGCGTGTAACATACAATCTTGCACACGTTTGCTTTAGTAGTGGCAAAGAAGGAAAGCGTGTGACATTAACAGATTGACAACATGAGACCATGCATGGAGGTAGAAAAAATTAACAAGGACGAAGTACACCAACATGCATTCGTTTTTAATATGTATGTTGAGATATGTATATAGACACCAGCAGCAGGGGAGAAAAAATCCACTTCTGGGGCCTGTGGGAATGTGCAAGCCACACACCCTATTATGTTCTATTGACAGTGAACAGCATAACCTGTTAGTACAGAGAATTGTTCAGGTGCTGATGTGGCGTGCTCTTATCCAAAAAAATAGAATTGGGATATTTAGCCTACGCATTTGATGGTCTGCAGGTGAAGCACACATCGGCGAAACAGGCAGGAGAAGATCTAAGTCTCACTATTTAAGTTGCATAGATTGAAAAGTCGGCCATCCCGTCGCCGAGCATACTCGAACTAGCAACACCCCGCTATACTGACTAAGCTATATACTAAGCATGCTATAACCTTCGCCATACCAAGCTTTTGATCCGTAGATCCCTACAGGACTGGGCCTCTCTGACCCACATGCCGTCAAAGCAGTTTATTGGCCATTTACCCGGATCCCTACAAGACTTGTGGGTCTGAGAGGCCCAGTCTTGTAGGGATCAGGGTAAATAGCCAATAAACTGCTTCTTTGATGGCATGTGGGTCTGAGAGGCCCAGTCTTGTAGGTATCAGGGTAATGAAATTAAGTCATCAATTACTGCTTTCATTTATGACGTAACACAACATTTCATCAACATGAAGGAACTTATGTGTTCGAAGCACTTTGAAAATTTCAGAACCATACCTTTAATAGATCCGGAGTTATGGGGATTTTAATGCGACTGTGGGTCTGTGAGACCCACTTGGTATGGTGAAGGTTAACGATGCCAAGCAGCAGGTTGCCAAGAAAGAACGTGAATTTTGCGGATTTTGTCTGTTTTTTTTTTGGTCCAGTGAGAATTCTGTGTCTGTTTTTTTTTGTTTATTTGGTTTTTTTGCCCAGTGGATTTTTTCCAATGTTCTTCTAAATCTTTTGATCGAACCACAAGTCCTGTTGTGTGGTGGACACACATATTATCTAAAAATGTCCTAAGTTCCAAGTCACACTCATTTACTGTCGAAGCACAGGACACTATTATTTGACATTGTTTAACACAGTACTGTTTCAAAATGTCCCCATGCTTCAAAGTAAGCAAACAAATCACACAAACAGAAAATAATTGTTAAAAATTATATAAAATGTGTCGGATTGTTAAAAATTGTATAAAATGTAAAAGAAATGCCAAAGAAAAGAAAATAGGCAGGATCAAATCCCATTGATCTCTTTTTCCAATAAGAGTTACAAATCCCTTTTTTCCTAGAAAAATAATGCAAGGTTTGCACCAAGAAACAAATGACATGCCAATACAAAACACTGAACTTGAAGTATTTGTATGATGCACATCACAGTCATGTGTCCTTGCAAAATAGTTGCTCCATAATCAAAAACTATATACATGTCATTATATTATGACTCTTATAATAGTTGCCAATCAAAAACCACTTTTGTATTTCGCACTGAAAAATCATAACTCTTTCAATTATTTTAGATGGAAATAATATTGTAGAGGGAGGCATTCAAAGTGGTGTGCTTGAAACATGCTCAGGGCAATTTATCCACTCCCTGACCACACATAATGTTGTAAGTAGTGTCGTCAACACCATTATGGAGAACCAACAAGTTAGCCAATGCCCTTCCAAATACTGAAAATGTTGCAAGTGACTCGGACAAAAGAAGACAAAATCGAGGGTTTTGTTTTAAGTCTAATCAAGACTAAACACATAAGATCTGAGACAATCCCAATGACAGAATTGTCAGTGAGTTTTAATCTTTGTTCTATTTGACATTGTTTAGGCAATAAACTCTCTGTTTCTGGTAAATTGACTAAAAAAATAGGATAGGTACTAGGTAGGTCGGATATATAAAAAAGTATTTTTTCGATTTAAAAACAAAACAAAACAAAACAAAAAAGCAAACGTTTTTTGCATATTCTAGCGAATAAAAGACTCAGACACTGCCACTGTACCTCTAAAATATCTTCTTTTTTTAATCTAAAAAAGAAGTTAGGGTCGGCAACTATTTCTATAGGGTTGGTCGTGCAGAAATAGACAATTTGTTTCCTCAACTGTCTGTCTCTCTTGAAGGAGCCATTTGTTTGTAACATAACATAACTGCGAGTGTGACATGTACAGTAATATCCGTTGTACAACTATACAAGGATACAAAGACAGCTTGAACCGATGTCTGCCTGATTGAAAATACAGACACCGTGAAGGACATTCTTGTATTGAATTAGGACATGCAGTCCTTACTTGCAATGACAACTGTTCTTTTTTCACCGTCATAAAAGGTATAACTTATCCTTCTCAAAATTTACATTAAGAAATGACACTTACACGATAGAGCGGGACAGCTTAGCACCAGAAGGGCAACAAACAAAAAACCCAATAATTTGGGACGATCGAGTAAGTATTACACAAAATGGCATTTAAGATATGAATCAATGCAAAACAAAACTAAATCTATAGGTAAGAAAACAGCAAGTACAATCTTTGAGTCCCATTTTACATCACATGTGACAAAAAAGCTTACATCCAATGAGATGACGAACACTAATTATGCTGTTCAAAATAAACCCGAGAGATTAAAGAAGAGTGGCATCTTGCAGTATGAAAAGCTCAAACAAAATACAACACTGGAAATCGCTTGCTTCACACATGCAGTATCAGGATGTGTCGGTACTGCCAATTAAAAACACACACTTTAACATTAGAGCTGTGCCCCCAGGCAGGGAGACAAGGGAAGGGAGGGAAAGAGGTGCAGACAGGAGGGGTTCAACACACGTTCATAACATTTCAAGAAATATTCACTGCAGGCCTGACAACTGGGCACATCAAAAAGGACGGACAATTTGTTTGAAAAGCACATTCTGACATTTGAAAGTGACCGGGGGGGGAGTTCAGAATTTTGACTGCAAAAAACACGTAAAATGTCTTCTGACATGGTGATTTCGCCACTATTTCGAACGTCTCAGTGTTCAAAAACAACAAATCGTACAGTTAGTTGAAATTTAAAAAAAAATATATATATGCGTCTTTATCTGCGATTAGGGGGCTTATTGTCCAAAAGCCATTCATTGGATAATTGCAGCTCAAAGCATGAGCACGAATGTAAACAGAAAATGGCTCTCATCCTATTTGTCGAGTGATATAATCTAAGTCAAATTGTGTCTGTTTGCTATCGATAGAACACTTTGCAATGCAATGCATGAAACAGAGAGGTAAACACCACCGAAATATGAATGTTTTTGGACAATAAGCCCCCTAATCGCAGATAAAGACACATATATATATTTTTATTTATTTACGGAAATGGTTTTTTTTGACAGACTATTTTTTTAAAAAGACGGAAAAGACGGACAATTTTCAAGCCTGCCACTGTACAAGTTTTCATCATCATGGCAATTCACTTAAATCAAACACCTAATACAATCACCATTTAAAAATCAACCAAAACATACAGTGTAAATCAGTTCTTTAAAGTGTGGATTTCAGGATTTGCTCACTTGAATGAATTTTCTGATATCAAAGAGACAACTCTTTGCTGATATTGTCAATCCCTATCCTTACCTTTCAAACTATATTCCAAATGTCAACATCAAGGAATATCGCATTCAAAACATCCGAGCTGCCAAGAAGAAAGTGGAGAATTAACTCTCGTTACATCACTCACTCCTAACATTACTTCACCAACTCTGTTTTGTTTACATTGCAGGAGATAGGCTCAAACGGTTCTCATCACTAGAGGAATTGCCACGCTAAAAAGAGCCTAGTGCTTTTTTGTTTCAATTATGCAATTTTTGCACAGAAGAGCTTGTGTGCCTCATTTATATAATTTCACACAATTGAAAAGTTACTAAATAACCCCGTTGATGGCACAAACAAAATGTTGACACATGGTTCAAGTTACGATCGTCCTTGGATTTGTTGGCAAAACTCTATGGCATCACTTCGTTTGCTGCAACAGTCGTTCAACCTGAGAGGCAAACAGGCGAAAGCCACCGGATACTTTGCCAGTGTACTTTGCCTCAATGACAAATGTTTGAAGAAGAGCCATCAACATACAGTAATGTCTTGGATAATTCAGGTCGAACACGTAGTAGAACTTCAGGACGTGGAAGAGACCACTCACAATTCCTGATTCTGTTGAAAGTTGGCACACCTGACCATCCGCGGTCATGAATAAGCCACGGACTTGGTCCGGATCATCTTGGAAGCACACAAGTCGGGGGGCATCTCCATCGGGTGTGTAAAGGTGGGAATCTAGTTTGTCATCTGGAATGCCCTTGATGAACACAAACAGACACAATATTTAAAGATATAATAAGATATGCATACACATTCGGTTAACCCATCGAGGATGGGCATCATGCATCTGCATTTGGCCAAATACTTACTATGGCACAAACAATTAATGAATTTCAAAATCACGTTATATTTTTTTACTTGTGGGAAAAAACGTAAAGAAAAATCATATGAGGTGTACAATATAAAAAGCGTAAAAGAATTTCAGATAGGGGGTATTGGCTTTCTGTCTTAAGCAATGGAGAAAAAATTATCGATGTTTTAAAAGCGAACAACATTTTAGTCGTGCTTGATCGCATCGCTAATAATCGCCAGCCATTTTGAATAGTTGAGCGTCCTTCGCCATTTGTCACAAGTGACCTTGTTGAATGTCGAAACACTAATTATGGAAGAGGAAGCAGGTGGTGGATGTTCCCATGAAACACACAGCAGCGCCATGGAAGCTTTGTTGCGGAAATAGAGGTAGTGACTTTTTTGTATCATGAAATCTTTAGTGATGGAGATACATTTTTAGAATTATGAGGAAAGAATGGCACCCAAAGACTTTTTTCCTCGTCTCTGCTCACGTAATTATGTCAACAAAGACACAAACGGGGTGCATCTCCTCCAAAATATGACCGGTCACGGCCCCCTTGACCTTTTTGATTTGTGGTGATGAATTCCCTCACATTATTAAAGTAACATATATACGCTGTATAACATTAACAACTGGCATTTGTTTGTATGCATTTGTGCATAAATCATCATTGTGGATTAAAAAATCAGCAAAAGAAATGATGTAATGGTGGTTGTGTCATTTAATGGGTTTCTTCAAATCGGCCTGAAAAAAGTATTACTTAGCTGAATGTGTACAACACGAACCATTATGATAACATACTTGACAATTTGCATGTTTATGCTGTGTTACGTTATGCATGCACTGTAAGATTGCATGCATCCAAGTGGTATAGTTTTTTAGTATGGTTTTTGTTGCTAACCTACCCGAATAGCCAGTATACAGGGACAGTCAGAGGCAAAACTTGCTCGTACCGAGAGAGTTAACTCTTTTGTATCCCTCTTTGTCATTTGCTATTGTCCCTCTGGGCGTGTCTAGCAAATACGATTTTCAGAATACCTGGCGGTGTTGTCTGAGGACACTTAGGCCAAAAAACAAATAGGTGTGGTTACGGTTACCCGACCGTCCCTAATTTCTAACAAAATACTTTCGACGTACAGTATGAAAGAGACCCACCGGAGTCCTTTATTTGCTATAATACATCCCAAACAAGAAGGGCAAAGCCCACACGACTCACATGCTGAACAGAACTTGATCTTTCTTTCAGAATAATTTTACAATAAAACTGAGAAAAACAATATTTTACACAATTTTCCTACCAAAATACATGTGACCTTGACCCAAGGTCAAGGTCATCCAAGGTCATGCAACACAAAGCTGTTAATTCAAGACATAGGAAGTACAATGGTGCTTATTGGCTCTTTCTACCATGAGATATGGTCACTTTTAGTGGTTCACTACCTTATTTTGGTCACATTTCATAAGGGTCAAAGTGACCTTGACCTTGATCATATGTGACCAAATGTGTCTCATGATGAAAGCATAACATGTGCCCTACATAATTTTTAAGTTTGAAACAGTTATCTTCCATAGTTCAGGGTCAAGGTCACTTCAAAATATGTATACAATCCAACTTTGAAGAGCTCCTGTGACCTTGACCTTGAAGCAAGGTAAACCAAACTGGTATCAAAAGATGGGGCTTACTTTGCCCTATATATCATATATAGGTGAGGTATTCAATCTCAAAAACTTCAGAGAAAATGTGAAAAATGTGAAAAATAGCTGTTTTTTAGACATTTATGGCCCCTGCGACCTTGACCCAAGGTGAAGATGCTATGTATGTTTTTTGGGGCCTTGTCATCAAACACCATCTTGCCAAATTTGGTACTGATAGACTGAATAGTGTCCAAGAAATATCCAACGTTAAAGTTTTCCGGACGGACGGACGGACGACTCGGGTGAGTAAATAGACTCACTTTTGCTTCGCATGTGAGTCAAAAAATTGAAAATTTGAAAAAAACAATTTTTTGAACAAAAACAAAATGTAAAAAAAAGTTTTTCCGACCTACCTACCCTATTTTTTTCGGCCATGTAACCATAACCGCACCTATTTTTAGTTGGCCTTATCCTATCTCGACCATGGCAAAAAGAACAAAGCGCCAACACTCTTCAGTTCAATAATATTACGTCACCACATACAAAAACGTTTTTTAATTTGAAGCGTATTTCCTGTGCAAGATGAATGCTAATTAGAGTCGACTGACAATTCTTTCTTTATTTGGTGTTTAACGTCGTTTTCAACCACGAAGGTTATATCGCGACGATCGACTGACAATGAGATTGCCATAGATATTTACCGAAACACAGGCTTTCCTGACTGCAATCAATGAGTTGGCGATGGCAAATTTCATATATCGTCCATTTTTGCTTCCAATAATTCAGAAGTAGTGGGTTTAGCTACTTACTTGTTTCACAAGCAACATCGACTGCTTGGCGGTCGTTTTCGCTGTTTTCGGCCCCTGGTGCCACGCCACCTTCCGCTCAATTTCATGAACCATTTTGATGTGTTGTCCAGGATCCTAGGGGAAAATGACAGTTAACGAGCATTTATGTCACCATTCTAGGGCAATAAAACTCATTCCACGTTTTCTTTCATGGAGCATGATAGATTTAAGGCAAAACACAAGAATAAAAAAACCCACACCTTTGGTTAGTGTTTCACTGTCCCAAAAAGCTAACCCTAACCCTAACCCAAAAAAGTAAAGGAAGTAGGTCGCTGCATTTTTTTAATTCAATCAACAACATTCTTTGTTGTTGTGATGTATGCTTGCGAATAAAAGAATTCGCTGGTCCTAAATTGTACTGTACCAGCGTCATACTTCAGTTTTTTTTATTTTTGTTGTTGAGTTTTTTTAATTAAATTTGGGAGGGAACATTTTTTGGGGGTCAGCCCAACAAAAATATGGTCGATCGGGAAACACCAACTAAAGTGGTTTTTTCCCCCTTAACAGGAAGTTGATACAGGAAAAATAACTACTGTATCAGTGCTAAACTTCTGCAAAACAAAGCTTGCAGTGTGACCACCTTCTGTTCAGAAATATGGGTTTTTCGTTAAATTAAAAAATTGAATTTGAAATGTATACGCGCAGTACCTCTTTTGCTTTACTGAAAGAGCTTAAAGCGTGGCGCTCTATTCCAACACATACGCTCACGTGTAGACATTCACACAACAACACAAAGACACACAACGGAGAACACACACTCACCATGTGGTACAAAGGAATGTTGCTGCTATTGGACATCAGAATTTTTGAAAGATCATTTATTTTTAAGTTTTGTGGATAGGCGGAAACAAATTACTGTTTGAAATGGATTGAAATTGATTGCTGTTTGAAATGAATTGCACACAAGGAAGTTAGCAGGTATTTAACCCTCTGCCTCCCATTGCGCCCAGGAAAACACCCATGCACAGTTCCTGTTATGCCCAAAAACACCCCTTAAATGATTCCTGGGTTATTTTCACTTTTGTTGTGATGACACAATATGCCTGTAAGATAAGGAAAAGTTTGAAGTTTTAAACCTTAAAAATTGGTGATAATTACTAACTTACTTCCCTTGTCATGGGAGGCAGTGGGTTAAGGGTGCTCATTGCTGCAATTGCAGGATCACTTTTGAGAAAAAAACATAATAATAAGTGGAAAAAATCTCTATTTTACTGCAGCAGAGTATACTCGTCGATTGACTTGCAAGAGTTACTACAGAAAATGTATCATTACTAACCGATGGTTCTTCTTCACCCAAGAGCAACCTCGTGGCCACCCTTACAAATAACTGCATTCGTACAGCCATCTTTTCGACCTCTTCCTTCCCCCCAAAGAGTTGTTGGAATTCGTGGTGAATCTGGAATGGGAATTCAAGAACACTGAAATATATCATATATATTATAATTATCAATATAACCCAGCTGACAGCAAAGATCCATCTGGGGATTATTTTTGGCCTTTGGCATGTTTTGCCTCTAACCCTTTGTGACATCAGCAGAGGTATTCCCCCTTGAATGACTTTGTGGACAGCCATCCTGTAACAAGCAGGAAGCATTCTTCTTTTAGAACCCCCCTCTCCAAAAAAAAGTGTCTTGCTTCCGGTATACCGACCAACCCTATTATTACCTGTGGCAACACAGGTCTATAAGTAACTCGGTCCGTCCGTCTGTCTGTCTGTCTGTCTGTCTGTCTGTCTCCAAAAATGTCCATGTCAAATGGTCAAGTGCTAGCACGTTAAGGTAAAAGTGAAACTATTTGGTTGTACAAAAACCGGCAATAATTATACACTGCAGTCACCATGCAATGTAATAGTGTATTAGCTGAATACAGGTATGTTTTAGATAAAAACAGGTGGGTGGGTGCACAAATTGTGGACGGACGACTCAACAAGCACTGTAAACGTAGATGCAGTGCGTTGTTTTTCAGTAATTTAATCAATCAATCAATCAATGAGGCTTATATCGCGCATATTCCGTGGGTACAGTTCTAGGCGCTCTGCAGTGATGCCGTGTGAGATGAAATTTTATACGGCCAGTAGATTGCAGCCATGTCGGCGCATATTTACCTTTCACGGCCTTATTCCAAGTCACACGGGTATGGTAGACAATTATTAACTGTGCCTAAGCAATTTTGCCAGGAAAGACCCTTTTGTCAATCGTGGGATCTTTAACGTGCACACCCAATGTAGTATACACGGGGGGAGGTTCGGACACCGAAGAGAGTCTGCACACAAAGTTGACTCTGTGAAATAAATTTCCGCCGAACCTGGGATCGAACTCGCGCTGAAAGCGGCCAACTGAATACAAATCCAGCGCGCTACCAACTGAGCTATATCCCCGCCCCGTAGGGTTGCTACGAGGAAGACTCAGGGCACATTTTACAACTGACATTCAACAACAACCAATCAAAACTCACAAAAGGTGTAAAGCATAAAACAACGTCTCCTCGACAATAACAAAAAAGAATCAACATACGTAGGATCTCTCTCTCAGACATGGGTAGTGCTCCATAACAACCGCGACAGAGCTGGTCCGGATCAGTTGTGCTCGGTGGGACCTTGTTTTTTGTAGAAGCATCATTATGTGGCCTTTGTCCGGTTTCTTCTTGCGACTTTCGGTTAGAAGTTCTTGCCTATGTCTGTTCTCATCTTCTTCCGATTGTTCCTGGGAATCTTGCCCTCTTACATCTCCCGCCATGAACCTGCACTGCTTCGCCGGTGTAGCTCCTTGTGTCGCACCTTGTGTAGCTCCTCCCTTGCTTTTGACGCGAGACCTCATGTGCCTTATCTTTTGAGAGAAGCTCTTTGTGAAACTGGACTGCAAAACACAACAACAAAAACATGAACATTAGATTTAATTAAACTATGTGGGTGTCTTCAGATGAACCCAAGTGAATGTGAGAGAACCTAGTATAGGAGAAACTCCTATAAAAACACAACAGTTTTCATTATGAATGGTTTGACTTTACCCGCCAATTTTTGAGGGGAAGAGAAATCTAACCTCATAAAGTTCAGTAAGTTCACAATCAAATTATTTGAAGGAACGTGTCATCTTTGATGAAGTGATGAATCCGTTTTCCCACAATGATTGAAATCATAGACAAGCTACTCACTCGCTTGTCATGCACACATTGCAGATGCATTCAAGTTTGCAACAAGAATGTGTGGTTCACATTTTTTTTCTGTTTAAATGGGCCTAAATCCCCTTATTTCTCCTTGTTTTTATAAATTTGTTTCGATATTTTTAATTCCAAATTTTGATATTTTACCAGATTTGGAGTCAAAATTAACATTAAAATAGAAAACAGTAGCAGTAGTAGAATGACGGCATGGCCTAGTTTTCCCCCACTTTTATAGCACATGAAAAGTTTGCCTGGTGTCACTTTCAGTAGAGTACCTCTAAACAGACAAAATATACACTGGCAGTGTCTCACGCGCTGGTCGCAGTTTGTGGAAAGGGCTACCGTATTCGATTTAAACAGAAAATAGCAAATTACTGTTTGATGGAAACATTATCCAGCAATATGTGAACGGGATCACACCCAAAATACCTTCAAATATAAAATACTGTGAATGAGAGCCTTTCATACATTCTAATTACTTCTGAAGCGAATTCGGTACCTGCAACCGAAAGTAAACAAGCGTTGACCCGGCTGTAGGTGCCTTTATATAGTATTTCAGTATCAGAAGACGCAATGTGTAACTGCAATACACTGGCTGAGCAGTGAGATGGAATCACAGCTCGCATCAACTCTCAAATTCTGATTCAAATAGAATGGTGCTCATAAACTTTACCAAAAAAAAGTTGAGGTCAAACATTAAAATGTTTCATAATCAAAGAAAAACACTGTCCACAGCGGCTGAGAACAGACTTATCTGTAGACAGAGGGACGATTTCTCCCAAAAAGACTCACCCATGGAGTTGTCCCGCCAACAAGAGCTATCCCAGGGTACGTTTTATGCATTGCCATCCCGATCTCTCTGTAATGTGCAGCATTGCTTAGTTCTTCGAGGCCGAGCTTTGCAATGTAGTAGTGTGCAGCTTCCGATATCAGGCGCGTCCACACTACCTCTGGTCTTGGTGGCTTTGAGGTCAAGTTCTCCTCAACACAGGAACTGAACGTGGGAAGAGGCATGCGCTGCAATTTGATCAGCACGCCCGGTTCTGGATCTGCAAGTATGAACAAATGAAATAGCATTTCACTGCAGAGTTCGCCGTACTTCCTTTATAATTTATGCAAGGGGTAAATGGTGCCCCTGCAAAGGAAAATTTCAGGGTAGGAGACCAAATGTTCAGGATAAAAATAAACGGAGGCAGAGAGTCTATCAGGAAATTAGAATTCAGCCTCAATAAAAGAAAATTCTTTTGTTTTCAGTGTTATAATAAGGAATAATAATGACAAAATTTAATATGCAGGATTCGTCTGTCTAACACCTGGGCTTTAACTCACTCCATACTAAGTGACCATACTCCATACCATTGTGCGCAACTTTGCATGCAAGGCATTTCGATACGTTTGGAAAAACATTCCCATTTCAAAACTATTTGACAAAAAAACACCAAATCTTTAACCCTCTTACTACCAGCTGGTCAGATTAATTTTCTCCTTGTGTCTCATTGGAAGGGAAATACAGCTTTCATTTTAACATGTTAATGTTTTAATTGAAAATAGAATAGTTGAATCATGCCCCTGCTGATTGCTGTTGTTTGTTTTGTTAGCATTGAAAATTGGTTCATCGGTTGATATTGGGCGATCTTTGAGCCTACACTACAGTAAGTTTTTTTCGGGCGATTTCGGGTGATCTGGGAGTAAGACTAAGAGGGTTAACGAACATTTTTATAATTATACCAGTAACATTTCAATTGTGTTAATTTATTAGTTCTTCTTCAAAATGTTCTGCTACATAATCCATATTTCTGCCTCATTCGAGCTACTTTCTGTTTCACAGTCATACCTCTCTCTGGCCGCCACTTCCACTTAAACTTTTGCCTTCGTTTTCGTCACTACAGCAGTCCCTGCAATGTACGGCCCCCGGCGTGAGCGGACACCTGACATGTACGGACACATTTGCTCGGCACGGAGTGTTTTCCTTCTATATTTGCCCCTCATTTTCGGTCCCAACAGCAGGTCATACCTCCAATGTACGGACAGACCATCGTCAAATGTTCACCACAACAAAATCGATAACAGAGCAGTCCGGCTCTCGGTACAAAGATCACAGCCGCAATGGCGTGATGACAGTCACTGATAACTTGAGTGCACGCCGGTGTACCCATCAGGAGAGGGGGGGTAGTTTTGGTCAGGAATGGAGTACATGCGAAGATGCTAACATGAAACTGCACTGTGCTCTTTATTCTTGTCTGTTGGACGTAAACAACAAAAACCACAGTCGATGAAGGTCCTGAGCGAAAGAGAGTGAAAAACCGGCCAACGTTCTCAGCATCGTGTGTCTGTGTGTAACCTCTTTCATTGACAAGATACTCTTGTTTCCCCTCAGCCTTGACCAGTGAGTCGGTTGCCTAATCTGTGAACCCTTCAGTTGTCTTGCTTTGTCAAAAGTTACGACACAGTCAACTGGTTTTGCTCTGAGTGAACAGTGCAGCTGGCCTCTCTGGCCACAGCCCCAAACAGTACATGGCTGGATCGAGGGAGTGAGAGAGAGAGGGAGGGGGGGGTGGGTGGAGGGTTAGCTGGCTAAACTCTGTGGTGTGTCCTGTGTCACTGCATGTCAGCAGGAAGAGCATTGGAGAGAAATAGAGAGGTGTACTCTTCCACACAATTTCCAAGCATCAGTTGTCACGGGGTAGGCAGTAGTGAGGGAGAGAGAGAGCTGTGTTGTGTACAGTGTATTTCCGACTGAAGAGTGAAAAGTCACTGCCATGCCCCATGATCAGCATGCAGTCAATAAAGCCAGACAAGAAGAAAATAAATTACATGATTATGACATGCAGCTCTATCTGCTGCTATTTATTCAAACTGGTTTTCAAGCTTATTCTTGCAAAGCATCTGCACAGCTCCTCTGTGCTGTGTTTGTGTGGCTGCTTTCGTATGTCAGTGCATGGTGAGTGTGTTCACTGCCTTGAGGATTTATTTTATCTCTTCTTTTCAACACTTTTCATACAAATAATTTTTACAGAAGGTTAAAGAAGTATTAGGAGTTTATTGTTATTGTTTAGTAGCCACAAGAAGTGATTAGCATAGACTCAATCCTGTTGTTTGTGTGGACATCTCTGTGTGAGTGGATGGGGGAGGGGGTGGTGTGGTCACCCCTCCCGTGACCGGACACCTGCAATGTATGGACAGATTTGCTATGGCCCAAGGGTGTCCGTTCATGAGAGGGACTGCTGTAATAACAAACTTCTCATCAGATTCACTTTCATCGCTATTTTTCACATCTGACCATTCAGTCTGAATTATTTCGATCAGTTCTGACACATTTTATAGCCAATAACGGGATGGTCGCGCACACGAGTTTGACCGTGTGACGCCATTGTTGTGAAACCAAAAATAGCAAGGAAGTTGGTCAACTCAAAGCGAAAACTACGAAAATGAGTGTGCATTTTTATTGAAATGAAACCGATAATAGCTTCCTAGAAAGTTACAGAAAGCTGGCATTGCAGTTGTTTGCGGATTCTGTACGCGGTCTCTTTAGGCAAAAAAGAACAGAAAAAAAGAAGACAATAGGTGTGGTTATGGTTACCTGACTGTCCCTTAACTTTTTGGGGGGTCCTCAAAAAGAATAATTCAATAAATAAATACAATAAAATAAAATACTTCCGAAGCGCAGTTTGAACGAGGCCCACCGGAGTCCTTCATTTGCTAGAATACATTAAAAAAAATTGTTGTTGAACAAAAACATTTTTGGAAAAAAACACCACTACCCTATTTTTATTTGCCATGTAACCACACCTTTTTTTTGTTGGCCTTACAAGAAAAATCCAAAACAATATGTGTGCGCTGTAAGTCCGCATATGTGTACCTTATGGAGCGAGTTAAAAAGTTAAATTATGTTCAGGGCTCCAGTCCACAAACAAATAGTGTTTAGGGTTTCATGGCACAAAACAATAGGTAGGAAACTGTTATTCCCTTCAAGGAAATGATCTTGGTCAATGGATATGAGAACTTTGCACTGAATGTTGTTTGAAGTTAAACTTACTCGGTAGTGAATGTGGCTAGATTAGATATGTGATTAGGCTAAGGAAAAAATTATGTTTCTGTGTCACCCGACCAACCCTAGAAATAGTGGCCGACCCTAACTTTCTTTTTAGGGTTAAACAAAATTAACACAAATAAAAAAATAAAAAATAAAGGCACTTGAGTTAAGCCCGCCCGAGTCTTTTATTTGCTGGAATAGCAACAAAAAAACAAAAATGTAAATAAATTTCAAATTAAATAAAAAATCCGACCTACCCTATTTATTTTAGCCATGTTACCAGATACACAATAGTTGTTTTCTTGGCCTTCTCAGTTTTACAATTTTTGAGATTTTTCTTTTTTGAAAATCTAAACTAATGTGCAAGGTCGATGGAAAACACAATTATTGTTCTTGGCCTAATCACATCCACACATAACAGGGAAATATATATATCCACTCACCTTGAGAAGCAAGTGGAGGTTCAGTACATGTTGAATGGGTTTCGTCTGGAGATTTGTCTGTGGCCTCCCTTTTTAACAATGGCTTTGTTGAAGTTTCTGTAGAGACGCTGTCTGTGGGGTTATCCGCTATCACTCTAAGAAACTGCATGTCCACTGGTGTCCAGATCTCGCCAGGTTCAAGAATTATTAGCGTCTTTCCTTGGAATTCCAACAATACCTCGGTGCTGTCCACAGTGGTCCCATCTTCTTCCAATACGACTTCTGCCACTGAAGTGAAGTTCAGCTTGTCAGCACCTATGTATAAATTATCAATTAAACAAATCTTTCAATTCCAAATTATACTGGAAAAACATAAACGTATCCAATAATCAATGCGTATTGCTGGTCAACACATTACCAGTACTTGGCACTGGGCAGGTGGGGAGTGGAGAGTGATGGCAAGCATTCAATCTCTTCAATATCGTAGTGAACACATTTTGCATCCTAATTTTTCCACCACAGTCATGTATTCACAGTCCTAGCTCCAATGTCTGTCCATTGTACAAATCAAGCTCGTCATCCTATAAACCATGAATATGATTGGAATGTTCTAAATCAAAACAGAATTTCAAACATAATTCTAAAACTTTCAGGTAATTGCCACAAATGTCAAATAACACAATTTTGATCAAGTTGAGCAACATTCACAATGGTCATATTAACAATATAAAGACGGATATATTAAAATGTTTTCAACTAAAAATATTCATTTTGTCAGCCTGACTACTGACATCTAGTTTTTATTCAAATGAAATTATGAAAACATGCATTGTCATTGATTATTGAAGAACTCATGTACTGATCAGAATGTTATGAAATAAACCAGTGCATTAGTGGTTGACAAATTATACAGTAAACATTAAAACAAACAATACATGTACTTACTTTTGTTCAGTATCTCTTCAAAAGAGTTTGCGACTACCGATTTCTTGATTGTCCGTTGAGCGTTCCAGATTCTAAATGCTGGCATTGTTGTTTTAATACTGAGACAAAAAGAAATGGAGGAAGGTTTTTTTTAATGTCAATTTGACAATTAAAATGTGATATTTACTTTTTTATATCCTCAAACAGTCGCTTGATGTATAATTGCAAAAACCATGACACAGATTACACCAGAACAAATTGTAAACAAGCAGTAAATATAATGGTAAGTCAGGACAGACAGACACACAACACAGTTTGTAGAATCCTCATTGAACACTCAGGGATAATTATGTGCATATCAGGTTTCACATTGAGAATAACCCTGCATGTGAAGATAGCGAAGGATCCCAGTCTAACATTGACTGATGTTCTCAAAGACTTGGTTGCACATGTGAGAGTTTGAATTCATCACGGCCTTTCTCCCTTGATATGAGTAGACACTCAGAGGCCACTTAAACTCAAGTGAAGTGAATGGTTTGATGTGAAAGCGACCTGTTGCTGTCAGAAGATAGGAATGAATGTGTGGACACCATGCTGTCACTGTATCTTCCAAAACAAAGAATTTTGCCCAATCTTTGACAACAACAGCATCCAGGAGGCCAAATGAAGGCTCTTCTGCAGCCTCTATTTCTGAGTAGGCAAGAACAAGTGCACAGCCCTTCCTGAATTCTTTGCCATTTATTGTTACTGAATAACAAAGATAAACTTCACTTGACGGAGATCCACATTGAGCCAAAAAGTGTTCAACTGTTTGGGGGTAGTGATCTGTCAAGTCAGCAGTGCTTCCACGGCCAACAGTGTCACCATTGTACAAGTAGTCTTTTGATCTGCCACCATCGTGGCTTGACTGGGAATATGCCATATACAGCTGGTGTCTCTTGGCCAAAGTAAGTGGCAAATTTTTGAAGTTCTTGTATTTTTTACCACTCAAGTACCCATTCTTTCCCTCAAAGCGCATGCACCAAAGGTGCCGCAAAGGGCCAAACGCCTCCATTTGTGCTGGCAAGTGAATCAAGTAATGCATCTTTGGTGTGAAAGTTGCGCTGGGATATAACTTGCAATACATATCCAAATATTCGGCAATCAAGATCCGCAACACCAAAGCAGTGTCTTTGCTACAGTATGTTGATGTGCAAAATATGACAATCTGGAAGAACCTGAGAGTGTTGGTCCAGTGTTCATCTCCCTCAGGCACTTTGGAAGAAATGACAAAAGGCAAAACCTGAACGAGGGTCATGAGAGATGCAGCAGTTTGCTTCAGCGTCAGTTTCCCTTCCAAGTCTAGGTGGCATTTCTCAATCACTGTTGGCTTATCCTGTACATGGAGATATGAGAAAGCAAACCCGCTGATAGCTGAGTTCAACCATTTCAACGAGAAAAACCCTTTGACATAGATAAAGGTGTACAGTAACTTTGACAACTCATGGATAAGCACACCTTCCAAGACAGTGTGCATGGGATCTTGCACCAAGCCTTTGATGAGATCAAAACCTGGGAGGGCAAGTAAACAGCTTTCATCATTGATTCCCCACATTTTACTCCAGTAGTTCCTTGCAGTGGGAGTCATTTGTGCAGTGAGCTGTGCACATCGTTGTTTATGTTCATCAATGCAACGCAAGCAAACTTCTCGGTCAAGTCGAATTGTTTTCAGTTTTACATTTTCTGTGTTGCAGTGTCTACAGTTGCGTAATGCAAATGCAACGCCCTCCTTTAAGCCCCCAATCCAGTTTGCTGCCAGTGTATCTGCTGATACAACAAGCATGCAACCTCTAACAATCTGGTTGTATCCCTGAGACAGTAGTTCTATTCCAGGGTGGTACAGTTTTGTCATTGTTTCAATAAAGTCAGCCAACAACTTTTTCCTTGCCCCTTCAGTTCGAACATCTTTTGTTTTCGCTAATGCAAACAGTTGTATTGAGTGTAATTTTGATCTTTCTTGAGGAGGGATATTTGCCAATGTCCAATAGAATGCGGTGATTTTGTTTTTCTTCACGTGGCAGCCTATGGGATTCACAACCTCCAAGTCATCACAGTTTATCAAAATTTGAAGGGCACCAGGATTTGCATTAAACAGAGGATGATTCCTGACATGATCACCGTCACACATGTCGTACATGAAGTCTGTTTGAGAATAGTGAGGATTTTGAACATGATGCCAAACTTCAGGCATTTTCAGGTAATTTCTGAGATTTTTCTCAAAGGGAACAATGTACCCACGCCTTTTGATTTCGTTGATTTTCCCCTTCTTGGTTACAAAGAATGAACCCAAATCAACCTCTTCAGCTTGAACAAATGTTTCCAAGTGTTTCACATAAAATGCTTGCCTCTTATTGTTTGAATCAAAGTCATCAAGCAAAGATTCAAAAGGAATCGAGTCACACACTTGTGGGTCGATACCTAGGGATGACAGTTTTGCTTTAACTTGAGCATTGGCGTGTGCAAGATGCAGGTCGATCAATTGTTTTGCTCCAGATACGACATGATTAACAGCATTTTGAGACAGGTTGTGCTTTGCTTCCAATGACAATGTAAACATTGCATTGTAATTATGAATTGAAACATTCTCGTCAGCATGCTCTTTAATGTCAAGGTATGTTTCAGTATCATCCTCACGGGCCCTCAACATTTCTTCTTTGTGTTTTCTGTGTGCATGAACTCTGTATGTAGTCCAATTCTTTGTTGTGAATTGGCAATTTCTTATGTTGCATGCAACTGAAAAATGAGGATCATGTTTATGTTTTATTGCATGCTGTTGAAAAGAATGAAATAAATTTGAAAAAAAAGGACACAACGTACATTGGAAATTTGGGTTCACCTGTGCCATTATGATGATAATATGATTAAATTAGGACTACATCAGTACACATGTAGTGTGTACACAACAGGTTGAACAGCAACATAAACCGTTATATCCCTTTCACCGTTTCGGCTTTCCTCAACGGCAACGGCTGACAGTTACACATGAAAACCCACCCCCTAAAAATGACAGCAATAACCCCTCCCCAATGAACAAGTGAAACAGTAAAAGGGAAGAACAGGACAATTTGATTCCTAGACTTGATGTTTCAACATTCAAGATGACAAGTTGAAGTTTTAGTTTGGTTTTCTTTTCGTTAATATTGCCGGTCTCTTAGGAAATAAACTCCCCTGTTTTTCTCTTTCGCTGTTTTATATTCACTATGCTATTATAATGGGTCCACTGTAATGTTCAAACGACTGTTTAAGGAGTTACAAAACCTCAATTTGATCAAACCTTTGCGTTCCCTTCCCGCATTTCACTCTGAATAGAACGGATTCCAAAGATGGCGGGTTCTAATGGTATTTATTCTTTCCATCACAAGAGAGGTGCGCAAGGGACGTAACACAGTTGAGCAAGCGTGTCAGATAGATCTCATGAAAGACGTCGAAGTGTTCTATTTTTAAGAAGACTGCCGCTGCCAAGCTGAACAAGAAGGCAGCACGTTGTTACTGAAATAATTAGAACGGCAATGACGCGTCAAGCGTCACAAAAGTTTAGAGTGTACATGAACGCAAGACATCAACAACATAATATCAACGGTTTTGAAGTCAAGTTGCCGACAATAGCACTAAGCATGATACGTAGACGTAGGCCCAAATGCCAAAAATGTTAACGCGTGTGATAGACGAATTGAACAGAAGTTTTCTGGCGAATTTGACCTTAATGACTCCAAAGAACATTGGCTATCCTTTAAGTTAGACACACCTTCACTGATAACTGGGAAATGCATGCTCCGTAAATATGGTTATTGATGAAATCCATGTTAATTGGCGAAAACTGTCCTCACGCAAAGTCTTCTGCGTTGAAGTCTTGATTTAAGTTGTGGTCATATTTTTGTCAGTGCTGGCGGCGCGGCGACTCAGCTTATCAAGCAACAAAATCCGTGTGGGTTTATGAACTCAAACCTGTGATTTTGCAAATAGGTACGTCAACAGCTTTCAGGGTTGACAAAATATGACTTAACAAAAACGGAGACTGGGTGCATTGATAATGTACAGACTAAACATATTGTTAGATGAAAATAACTTAAAACGTTCAGTAATTTTAAGCTCATCCTGTTGTGTTGTGACATATCATTCTGAACACCAGATCAAACTGTCTTTAAGTAATTGTATGGCGATTCCATGCAGGAGCTGTTCTCAAGCAGGAGTGTCTAACTTTTAACAACACAGCGAATGTGCCGTTGACGTTTTTAGGTCAGATTCGCAAGAAAACGTAAACAAAACGCGTCTCAGATACAAACAATTGTGATAACAGTTTAACTCCTGCATTACGTTTTTAAAGAAACTTTCAAACAGACAGTATTCCGGAATATAGAATTCGTGCATCTCTTTTGGAAACTAAATAAGTGAAAGTTCCAACTGCAATTGAAAACTTGACGGAAGTTTCCTTATTTCGGATCTGAATGTTAACATGCACATCATAATTGCCGTTGGATTATCTATTCAGGTCAAGTTTGGGAAAATATGCATCAAGAATGTTTCTATCAACCTGTACTCTGACCTTGGCATAAAATACAGACGCATTTAAAGGCACAGTAAGCCTCCCGTAAACCATCACAGAGCTCCCCGAGCGTCTACATACAGTACAAGCATACTTCCATGTGAACGCTCACCAAACGGGAACATCCTGGCTGCTTTCTGTCGAGCGTGAGAAATTTTCAAAGAATTTATTTTCGTGGACTTGGTGCTCTACAACAATGGCGCCTCGTTCTGGTGCTGGACGGCTGTTATGAATATTCAACTTACCGGAAATCACGCCCGGACAGTAAGCCTCCAGTAAATCATCACAGATACTGTCAGGCTTTTACACACAGTACAAACACCCTTCCATTTGAACGCTCACCAAACGGGAACATCCTAGGTGCCCTACGTAAAGAGCGAGCAATTTTTAAAGAATTAATTTTGCAGATTGTCCAAAATGAGTTACTTCCCTTCGGGTCTCATTCTATCGATGTAAACTGGCGATAGCCTTGGATCGATGATTATCAGAATGTTTTTGGACCGTGGTGCGTTTTTGCGCTAGACCTAACTTTTAAAATCTAAATAATAAATTGACAGCTTGTTACACAAACATTCTTTAATCATAAAAGAATTCTTTTTTCATCAAGACGAGATCAGTACAATTCGAAGTTTTGAAAGTTTGAAAAAAGAAAAGCCCGGAAGCAGGATCACGCAAGGGTCGTAGCAGACGACGGTTTATGCATATCGCCGTTCCTCTCAACAGTCAAAGGCCATCGCTAGAGTTCTTGTGAACCACAGCCGTTTGTTTCGTGCATAAAAACGTGCTATTGTAGATAAGCTCACATCGAGTCGCATTCAAATGACTAACTGACGACTACATTGTAAAAAGGGGAAACTGGATCACACGGGTTCACGATGGCTCAAGGGTAAGATAAACCACGCAAAAATAAATTCTTTGAAAATTGTTCGCTCTTTACGGAGGGCACCTAGGATGTTCTCAATCGGTGAGTGTTTAAATGAAAGGGTGTTTGTACTGTGTGTAAAAGCCTAACAGTATCTGTGATGGTTTACGGGAGGCTTAATTGTATCGGATCAAAGTTTGAAGGACTTTGGGTGCAACTAAGGTAAGGCTTCCTGGGTGCAATTTTGTCCGCCCTTTGAGTCACGGAAATGATAGCTGAGGTAACAAGACAATAGAAAGACGGTAGTCGTGCACAAAGTGTAATAATTAACGGATTGTCCGTACATTCGGGTGGGCTGTTTTGTTTTATAAAGCTTCAGAAATAAATAAATCTGCACAGCTTTATTATTCAAAAAAACAAAGAGCAACCTAGTTTTAAAAAGTCGGACAGGGATGTTTCTTCGAATAAAATATAAAACACACTCTTCCTGACTTCTATATTTTGTCTTCGTTTGATTTTTAAACAAACAATGCTTTTACCAATGTTTCCTAAAACTTAGAGCCCGTTCACTTTTGTTCATTATCATCGTTTCAACTTTTGTAATTTCTACTCATCTTAAAGAAATATAGGCGAAAGCAGTGGGAAAACAAGTTATGCGACAATAAAAGGGAAACACTGATAGCTTAGTAGTTGTAACCGGGAAAGTTTGGAAAATTCAAAACAGAAAACCGGTGTAGCGCACCGTGGTTGCCGAGGAACAACTATCAAAGGTATTTTGCCTCACACCGATTTTAAAGGAGTGTTCTTTTGTTGTCACCATTTTCCTTCCTCACCTTTGACTTGGCAAGGCCTGTTCGTTCACCAAATTGACATGGCAGGTTTAAGCATCTGACTGTATCATTTGAGAAAATGTGTGTGTGTGTGTGTGTGTGTGTGTGTGTGTGTGCGTGCGTGTGAGTGTGTGTGTGAGTGCTTGTGTATGTGTGTGTGTGTTTGTGTGTGTGTGTGTGTGTGTGTGTGTGTGTGTGTGTGTGTGTGTGTGTGTTGGAGGCACGATATATCCTATATAGTAGGCTACGTTTGGAATTAAATCATCTTTACACTGTCTTGAGCATATCAAAAACCAACAGTCTGGCTGGTTATTGTGCAGAGTAAATATTCTAGCTGAATTCATTTCGCGAACAAGCATCACCGTTATTCAGTTCTGAATGCCTCGCTCGGGATTTTTATCTGACAAAACCGCCTCGTCATTTACTTATAAAGCTGCATTTTGCCACTTAAGACTATACATGTTGTGAAACGTGGTCTCTAGATTGACTTTAGCTGAACTCGTTTCTTGAACACTGCATGGTCATATGCGTCGAACAATCTAATCAGCAACATCACATTTCTCACTATACAGGACAGAGGACAATCTTCTCCTATTTTGTAATACGAAATTGTTGCAAGAGTTTGTTGATAATCCTCGTCAAACCATGAACATCTTTTGTATTAATGTTAAAATCTGAGACATCCCACTGGACACAATTTATAACTTTTTACAGGATATCAAGGTTTTAACGAGATTTGAAGTAACAACATGAAATGTAAAAAGCCTTGAGCTTGTTGTAGCCTTCTACATTGTTACTGTGAAAGACCTAAACGAAACTAACATCAACACCCGAGATCATCTTGTAAACCGAGAAAGGAAAAACATGCATCAGTCCCAAATGATAACATCGATTGTTGAGATGTTAAGAACACTAACCAACCATGTACTGTTTGAAATCGTTCGAAGAAAGCTTATGCGCCTGTGCTTTTCTTGAAAAGATTTCAGTAAATTGCACCGAGACTAAAGGATGATGAATACAACGTGCATATATACACTATCTATTGAACTAACTCACATTACATGATCAGCGGTAGTTTGACTTCCTTGTTGGCTCAAGATAACTTTAATACGCGTCCTAGTTATTTCAGATAAGCTGTGAGGAGGTCGCTTGTTAAGAAGGTAGTGTACTGGCAATTGCTGATACAGTGTCCTCCCAACATGACGGCCTGGGACGGTGTCCGTGTTGTGTTTTATGTACTCCTAGTAATGCTACTCCGTGTGCAAGAAATAGGAGGTAAACAAGTTTTAAAGATATTCTGTATTATTTTCTGTATCAATACACATGTTCATGTTGTTCAATAACGTATGTGAATAGTAGTTTATCTATACCGAGCAACAAAAGAACGCGAAAATATTCTAGATTTTGTTATTGAAAAAAAACTAAAACAATTTGAGAATTAGGGTTATCAAACTACAAACGTGTTATGCAGACATGCTTAATGAAGCTGTTGTGTTATTATTGTCATGCTGCGACTGTCTCAACACACGAGACAAGCAGGTTTCACGTGAAACACATGATGCGCGCTTGTAGCACGCGCAAGCGTAGCAGGAGAAAACTGGTGTGTAATAATTATGTGTTCACTGATGCATTAGCAATCAAAAGAGATCGTGGCATGCTTGCTGTCAGTCTTACTTTTTAAACAGCTAGGATGCCAAGATTGGCAGCAAAAAACACCAGAAAGCAGCGGGTCGACTTAAAGCTGGGGGAGACACAGAAGCGGTGGCAGCTGCTTTAAACGTTCACATGGCAACAGTCTATCACCTTCAGCAATGTTTTTCTGACACTGGAAGCACTGCAGTTACGAAACACAGTGGAATACCTTGCGGTACCTCAATAAGGCAAAATCGCCAGATCCTGCGACAACGTGTTCGAGATCGATTCCATACAGCCACTGACACTACCGAGAGCATCATTGGTAACCACCAGAGTGCCATCAGTGGCCAGACAGCGCGATGAAGACTGACTGAGCGAGACCTCCAACACTGTTGTCCAGACAGAGGACAAATCCTTCTTTGAAGACATGGCGTAGAGTGCCAACAATTGGCCCATAATCACCTAACTAGAACTGGTGGCAAAAACAAAACCCTTTTGTTTTCACTGATATGATTACCCTTGCTGCATTAATCATGTCAATGAGCTCGTCACAGCGTGGAGAAGAAGAGGTGAGTGTTACGTTGATGGCTGCATCATGGAACACAATGTGCAGGGTGGACTAAATGTGATGGTGTGGGGTGTAATTGGCCTCAACCAAACTTTTGGATCTGTGCTTTTCCACATTCTTGGCCCTGGTCGGGAAATGGTATCAACTAACGCCTCGAGTTCACGAGGCGCCGATGTCAGACTGTCACCAACACCAGTGGGGGTCGTACGCCATAATGACCTTCTTGCAAGACTTGCGTTGCCCAGGACAACAAAAGACGATTCCATGCCAAAGCACAGTGTTAGAAGAACATCTCACCTTTATTACGAGACAACAACCATGCAACACAAAAACCACCCTTGGCATCACAAATGACATTCTATCCCAATCACTATCCTACCACTGATCCTCCAGTTGTGGTCTCACACATAACCTTTTTTCAACTGGGCGATCGCAGTTAGGATACCAATCCAAATAACCGTTACAGTTATGCTGGGCCAATTATACTTTGTCAATGCAATTACAAAAGTGATGATCAGCAATTCGCTCTACTATGCCAAGGGAGGTAAGTTGAAGACACAAGAGGTATGAACAGTTCAATTCACATTTATTCATGTTTTCCACATGTTGCAATCTTTGTATTATACATATTTGGCATATGAATGGGCACGGATAGGTAGCAGATAGACATGGTTAAAGTGAACACTATTAGCAACCCCTTCCCCCCCAGTTAGCTGGCCCCAGATTGACTGACCAGCAACAGGTCTTTCTGACCATCCTAGCACTACCTCAGCTAGCATGTGGGTGATGTAAACCAACCCAGTGCTTTCTTTAGGCATACATGCTGCTGCTTTTGTAAGTGCGCTGCTCCCAGCTCCTCACAGAGGAATTCTAGGCTTTCAGGCTATCTGGAGGTGACAGGACCCCGAACCGCACCACATCCCGTGGCTTGTTAGGGCTCACACTGGGGTCCTGCAGTACAGCTACGAAAAGCTCTAAAAAGGTTACATTTTCACTAGAAATTACATGTTTTAAAACTTTAACAAACTGAAATAGACAGACATGTAAAGTGTTCCCCTTTTCCATGCCTATCTTCCGCCATTCGTGCCGAGCAGACAACATACACACACGCGCGCACGCAAAAAACATGATGATACGCTAAAGGACGACAAATTATACATTTCTACAACACGTGTTAAAGCAATTAAGTAAATATTACCACCAAGACAAGACAAAGGGGATGGTGGGTGGGCTTTTTCATTCAAACTATGCATATTTATCCAAATGAGTGTTAAACTAAGTACGCGACTATTACACATTACTACATGACAAAGGGGATGGAGGGTGGGCTTTTTCCTTGTAGCAAATTCGTTTAGCGTTGTTCTCTGTGTAGACTCAGGATCCGAAGAGGCTAAAGCTAGACTCTTCCCACGTGACACTGAGTCTGCATACAACTGAACCGTTTAGGGATAAGTGTGTTCTTTAGCCTCCATCGAATGTTAGGCTAAAAGATGGTTGTAGCTCGTCATAAAATCATTTATGGCAGAAGCCGAAATGTATTTATTACGAGACAACAACCATGCAACACAAAAACCACCCTTGGCATCACAAATGACATTCTATCCCAATCACTATCCTACCACTGATCCTCCAGTTGTGGTCTCACACATAACCTTTTTTCAACTGGGCGATCGCAGTTAGGATACCAATCCAAATAACCGTTACAGTTATGCTGGGCCAATTATACTTTGTCAATGCAATTACAAAAGTGATGATCAGCAATTCGCTCTACTATGCCAAGGGAGGTAAGTTGAAGACACAAGAGGTATGAACAGTTCAATTCACATTTATTCATGTTTTCCACATGTTGCAATCTTTGTATTATACATATTTGGCATATGAATGGGCACGGATAGGTAGCAGATAGACATGGTTAAAGTGAACACTATTAGCAACCCCTTCCCCCCCAGTTAGCTGGCCCCAGATTGACTGACCAGCAACAGGTCTTTCTGACCATCCTAGCACTACCTCAGCTAGCATGTGGGTGATGTAAACCAACCCAGTGCTTTCTTTAGGCATACATGCTGCTGCTTTTGTAAGTGCGCTGCTCCCAGCTCCTCACAGAGGAATTCTAGGCTTTCAGGCTATCTGGAGGTGACAGGACCCCGAACCGCACCACATCCCGTGGCTTGTTAGGGCTCACACTGGGGTCCTGCAGTACAGCTACGAAAAGCTCTAAAAAGGTTACATTTTCACTAGAAATTACATGTTTTAAAACTTTAACAAACTGAAATAGACAGACATGTAAAGTGTTCCCCTTTTCCATGCCTATCTTCCGCCACCAAACAGCTATTCTATAGATGTTTTTCGCCAATCCGTACCCATTCCAGCCCCCTTTTAGCCTAAAATCATAGCTGTTAATTGCAGTTCAAAGTCAGCTTTGAACTGGTCCAGCCCCTTGGTGCTCAAATGCACCCCATCTTCGGCAAGGTAGCTGTGGTCAAAATTTGGGTGGTAAACAATCCGTCCCTTTTCTTTCTCTTGCATAATGCGGCCTCTCGCCTTTCGGTTTAATTTTTTTTTTTTTTTTTTTTTTTTTTTTTTGTTGCGGGAATTTTCTCCCCCGTTGGAAAAGCTTTCATGTCTCCACGAATTTCGCGGGAGCATGTCCGACCAGACAACGGTCGCCTTCGGGCAAAAAGCCCTAACAAAGCATACCAGTTCATCGAGTTCCTCACGCCAGTGCTTCTGGTCAACCCGGCACACGTCGTTCCCTCCGACATGGAGTACCACATAGCTCGGTGAGGGGGCGTCCTCCAGTGCTTCAATCAGCTTGGCCCGAGCCCGGGGAAACCCAAGGCCGGACTTCCCAGCCCACACCACCGGCAGCGGTAGCTGAAGCCCAGTGCCTTTTGTACTGCAGAACTGCTGCAGCCTGACCACCAGACTTGATCCCAGGATAAGGACTCCTGGAACTACGATAGAGAAGGTGGATTAGGACTAAAACATGAACTCATTTCTATACATGTACCTTTTGTCGTCACTACTTGGAGGTGACCACCTTCCAAAGCAGTAACTCTGAAATATTAAAGAAAAACACAAAGTAAAAAACAAACGCTGCAGCGGTGTGAACCAGCCTCATACAAAACACACAAAATCTTTTGGCGGTGAAAACCTGGCCACTATTCTAAAGCCGAAATGTGTTTATGACAATACCAACAACCATGCAACACAAATATCCCCCCTCATACTAAGGGGGGATAATAAATAAAAACACAAGGCTTATGATCAGATAAGCATGGTTAGGGGGGTAACTGCTTTATCATGAAATTCAACCCCTCCTTAGGGGGGAAACTGCTTAATCATGAAATTGAATCCCTCCAAAAGCTGGCCCATGTTAGCTGGCAGCAACGTGTCTGAGCTCCCGCTGCAAACCTTCATTTACCCCTGAGTCAGCATGGTCGGGGTGTGAAACCATTACCATGTGCTTGCTTTACGGCACCCATGCTGCTGTTTTGCGGGGCTTTGCTACCAGCCCCAGGCTTCAGTCTTCTGGAGGGAGCAGGATCCAGAACCGGTCACGGGGTAGACAACCCCCCGTGGTTACGCTAGCCACATCCCGTGGTTCGCTTGGGCTCACATTGTGGACCCTGCCTAAATCAGGTAAAATTCACCAAAATACAACAGAATGCAGTGTCCCCCTTTACCATGCTTATCTCCCGCCACATACAGCTATGCAATAGATGTTCCGCCAATCCTTAACACCAATTCAATCCTTGAGTCTCTGAAAAGTGATAGGTTTCCTTTGATCCTGTCGTCTATCCAGCTTAGCCATGCCCTGCAATAACTTCTTCAACAGGAAATGCTCTGTGGGGTCATCCCATCCATTCAGCTTGTGTTTTGCACCAATCCCAGCCAAGTAGGTGCGAGCCGTTGTATGGGCCCTTCCCGTTAGTGAGAGATGGGCAGCAAAATGAATAACATGCTGTGACGGTACAGGCCATTCATATGAGTGCCATTCATAGCTGCTGTGGTGGCTGCCCCGATGCGGAATGAGTGGGAGGTGAATCTGTTCACCTCCCAGCCCAGTGCTTTCGCCCCACTTTTCAGAATGGCCTGGAACTGGTAGCGGCTTAGAGGCGCGCCATCAAAATGCTTGAAGAGCAGCCCTGACCCGCTGGGTCTGACTTGTAGATAAGCCTGCATGGCCAATACTGGGCAGGCTTCCGGATGCCTCTCTGCGACGCTCTACTTTGTCTGCGGCAATGGGCAATAGGGGCTCCTAAATCGCAAAAAGTTGATAGCATACTGTCCAACACTGCTTGAGCTTGCTCCTCGAAGCACCACCCCCACGAAATTCATCCAAGTAGTGGATTACATCACAGGAGAAGTTAGCTTGTTTCATGCACCACTCTAGAAAGGTACTAAATTTCTCAAAAAGGGGGGGGGGGGGGGCACGAGCTAGAACATCCAAATGGCAGTGCCTTGTCAACAAAGAACATGCCTTCGACCAACATGCCCATCAATCCAAAATCTAAAGGGTGTAAAGGAAGGAGTCTGAATGCAGACTTGATATCCATTCATACATGTTACTGCATCAAAAGTTGTGTATTGTACGGCGCATAGCTTAGCTGATATACCTCCGTTAACCGAACTATCCTCATGAGGTTATGAAAGATCAAATATCAGTCTGTGTTCTCCTGGTGTAAACTTCCACCAACCCCACAGGGGAGACAATCAAGTCTTTCATGCTTTCTTTCTCCCTGATATGGTATCCTAAAGCCCTGGCTAAAATCCTTCCCTAAGAACCTGAGCATCAGCTTGATTGGGGTACTGTTCTAATGTATGAACTAACTTCACCAGGCAGATGGGCGAGGTGGCTAAGCCATCTAAGCCCTGGCTTGGAGGGGTGTCAACCGCCTCGCAGCTACTTTTGTCCGTTACCAAAGTGAAAGGGCTGCCCAGAGCCTGATTCTCCCTTTTCAGCGCTTTGCCCCTGCTGACTTGCTACAACCAGCTCTAAAATGTTCTATTACGCCCACATAATGCCTCATATAAACTTCGCATCGACACTTTGGGATAACTGCGGTGATGTTCATTTAAAGAGACTCAATTCCCTGCATCGCCGAGCTGCAAAACTTATTCTGCATGGTTTGAATAGGTCCACGGATGATAAACTAAAGCTCTTGAATTTCCTCCCCTTGAAAGATCAGTTGACGTTAAACGAGACTGTGTTCATGTATAAAATTCTAAATGACGACTGTCCTAAATATTTGCAATCACATTTCAAACATGCCTAAAGGGGTATGGGTCCCAAAAATTCGTCCCTCCTATACCTCGCATAGACCTCTACAAATCGAGCTTAGCCTTCTCGGGAGCGTTTCTCTGGAACTCCTTCCCCCAACAGATAAGAAATGCAACTTCAGTGAAAATGTTTAAGAGACAGTCACGTTCACACATCATTCGTGAATGAAATGTCTTGTTCGATTGTTATTTTGTTAAACATTTTGCACTAGTGTTGACGGATGTGTAGCTGATCGGAGCAACTTTATTCCCAATGAAAGGTATAACTATGTCAATGTAATTTTGTGTTCTCCTTATGTAATTCCTTAAATGCACATTGTGTTGCATTCCATACAATGTATTTCTGTATTTTATATGATTGAATTCATATTTGTAATGTGCGTCTGTCTTTATATAAATAAATAAATCCCTGCGCCTTGAATATGTGCGCAATATAAATTGCATAAAATAAGAATTAAAAATTAAAATAAATCCCTGCGCTTAGAACTGTACCCACGGAATACGCGCGATATAAGCCTCATATTGATTGATTGATATGTGTTGTATAAAGGACAGGTTGGAAGAATAGGCTTTGCCTAAAACCTTTATCCTTTTGTAATAAAGTTCTGAGCCTGAGTCTAACGCCCTAATCCTGGCTTCAAAATCTTGTCTAGCCTGATTGGCCGCCACCTCTAGGGATTTTAACCTGTTAACGAAGCCCGCATCAGTACCTTGCTGTTGTTGAGGTTCTTGTCTGCTGGCGTGCTCCGCCTCTTCAAACCAGGCCCCCTGGCTGTCACTGTCACTGCTGGGCACGTGGGAAGACGCAGCTGCGGTCCCTGTCCGGCGCTGTATTTTGTTCTCAGCCTCCCTCGGCCTAGGCAGCTCCTCCTGTGGCCTTGTCGGTCTCTTCCCCTGGGTTGCTCTAGGAGGTCGGCCTCCCGAACATGTTGTTACCTGATCAACTAAGTAACTGTTACACAATTAGTATATTATTATTAACATTGTTATCAGTTGTTGCCCTGCATACTCGGCTTGCTTGTTATTCCTGCTGTTGGGTGAACTTCTAATTTTTGTTAGTGCTACTGCTACGCCACTAGTATTGCTAACATTTGCACTCCAAAGCTAGTGATTCAACACCAAATAAACAAAGGGAAGTAATCGCTCTTTATGCATGCATACGCATGTGTTATGGGGTAAGCGAGAGTAACGGAACCTTATCCCGGCACCTGAGAGAATCACAAGCATTGAAATGAACAAGCTACTTTCATCCTCAATGAATATTCGATGGAATTGATTACTTCCGAATTTCTCGTTCGAACTTGGGCAGGTAAGCTTGTTAGCTTTGGGGTGAAACTCGCCACTCTAAAAGCAACCCGATTCCACTGCTTGTTCAAAGTAGGTCGCATGACTCATCACGCGCGTGCACAGTGTAAACTCATGCTGCTGGAAGCTTACTGCTATTTTTAGCTCGTTACGACATTCACTGATTCAGGAGGAATAAGTTCGAAAACGTTGCCCGACGGCAGCACTGTCCCCAACTAAAGGTAGCAGATTAAAGAGTTCCTCTAGTGTAGCGATAGGCGATATCCTCCAGCGCAAAATCCCTTCCAGCGCTGTGGCTGTTAATTGTTAGTGCCAGCCCCCGTTCTGCCATCCCGGGAACAAAGGAAACCGGTCTTCTGTCGACCCACGCTTCCGATCGATTAAGTTAAAGTCATTAATCTACTGACAAAATTCACGATTCTTTCACCTAATAAACTTAAGACTACTAAAGATAAAAGAGAGTAAAATTGAAACCCTGATCGTCGCTTGCGGATGCTTGGTCGTCTTTTTTCTTTTTCCTTGTAGCAAATTCGTTTAGCGTTGTTCTCTGTGTAGACTCAGGATCCGAAGAGGCTAAAGCTAGACTCTTCCCACGTGACACTGAGTCTGCATACAACTGAACCGTTTAGGGATAAGTGTGTTCTTTAGCCTCCATCGAATGTTAGGCTAAAAGATGGTTGTAGCTCGTCATAAAATCATTTATGGCAGAAGCCGAAATGTATTTATTTTGATTCGTTTCAATGTCAGTTTTTTTTTTTATCCATGCAATTTTCAAATGTAACTTAAACTTATTTCTGAAGAACATTCGCGTTTCTTCTGTTGCTCGGTATACATTTGTTATTTTATTTTATCTTTTAATTGGCAAAGATTATAATTATAATAAAAGTTGATCTCTGTGTACCGTGGTATGGTTTTAAAGAATATATTTCGTAAAATGTACTGGTGCCTTTTTCGGAAATTCTTTGATAAAAAAAAAAATGCTGTCGAATGTTGGTATGTGACCAATTTGGTAAGACGGTCTTATTCCATGTGAAAGCCAGCGAGGCGAACTGTTTTCACGAGGCCGAGTAATCAGGCACTGAGGGTATGATCAAATCCCAGGCTATAAATGTCACCAAAACACAGCGTTTAAAAAGGAAATAACTGAACGTTTACACGCTTGCTGTTACTTATATTCCTGACGTACGATGACATAAATACAAGTCGCGTAAGGCGAAATGACTACATTTAGTCAAGCTGTGGAACTCACAGAATGAAACTGAACGCACTGCATTTTTTCACAATGACCGTAGTCCGCCGCTCGTGCAAAACGCAGTGAAACTGACGAGCTTGTTTAGCGCGGTAGTGGTTTCGCTGTGCTGCATAGCACGCTTATTTTCTGTACCTCTCTTCGTTTTAACTTTTTGAGCATGTTTTTAATTCAAACATATCATATCTATATGTTTTGGGAATCAGGAACCGACAAGGAATAAGATGAAATTGTTTTTAAATCCATTTCGGAAATTTAATTTTGATCATCATTTTTATATATTTAATTTTCAAGGCTTGTTTTTAATCCGAATATAACAAATTTATATGTTTTTGGAATCAGAAAATGATGAAAAATAAGATTAACGTAAATTTGGATCGTTTTATAAAAAAAATAATTTTAATTACAATTTTCAGATTTTTAATGACCAAAGTCATCAATGAATTTTTAAGCCACCAAGCTGAAATGCAATACGAAAGTCCGGCCTTTGTCGAAGATTGCTTTACAAAAATTTCAATTAATTTGATTGAAAAATGAGGGTGTGACAGTGCCGCCTCAACTTTTACAAAAAGCCGGATATGACGTCATCAAAGACATTTATCGAAAAAATGAAAAAAACGTCTGGGGATACCATACCCAGAAACTCTCATGTCAAATTTCATAAAGGTTGGTCTAGTAGTTTACTCTGAATCGCTCTACACACACACAGACAGACACACACAGACAGACACACACAGACACACATGTATACACCACGACCCTCGTCTTGATTCCCCCTCTATGTTAAAACATTTAGTCAAAACTTGACTAAATGTAAAATCCAAAACCAAACTGTGTAGTAAACGGGACAATTTGAGACCGTTGTTTTGTTTTGTTTTGACCAAAAGTATCACTTGACCAATTGAAAAAGAAAGTAAATTGCCAGTACTTTTCGGTCGAATGCTTTTTTAACTCAGCAATAACAGGTGTAAACTTAAGCGTCCGTTTATGTGTAACTAAACGACTGTAAAAGTGTTTTCTTCGGCCATAACATACAAACGTGTGATAACGAGTGCGTGCTGATAACGTCGTAGGCTATGACACATCACCCTTGGCGGACAGCCTTTTGTTATCGCTCGTACAAAACGAGTGAGTGTAAAAGCGGATGGATTGTATTGCACTGTAACCGCACCCAGTGTAAAGCATTTCCTTGTCGCCACACAACCGCGGTATGAAAAGTATTAGTGCGAGCTTTCATGGCGTACGTGTCAGTTTTAGCATTACATTCAGTTTACCGTCCTTTCCTGAGCTGTATTCTGGAGCGTCTGTTTGAGTGGAAATTGGAATAATTTGAAATGAATAAATATTTTAGCACAAGAAAATCTGGGAAGAAAACCAACTGTAGGAATGCTGGCTGTCGAACTGTTGGTTTCTCTGAACGCAACGTGTGGCTCTCCATTGATTGTTTAAGTATAAATATAATATTGATTAATGTCCTACACATTTTGTGTGTGTGTCTTTTGAAACAAAGAGTCAAGTGGTAGATCTGACGTTTGGCGATTTTGTTTGAGGTTATCTTACCGGGTATTAACATAATTTAAAGTGTTATCATTAGATTGTTATTGTGAACGTCTTATTCTTAAACTTCTTTTCTTTTTATCATCACACTAATTATGCCTATAATTATATGTATCCAATACTACTAAAATAATGCTCTTGTATATTTTCATTATAATCAGTCTGCATTAACTTTAATCACGTTATATTGAGAATGTATCACTTGTGCTTGCAGCTGACGGGTTGCAGATGTGTTCTTGTGCTAGTGCTGATGACGGCGGATGTGATGCCAATAAACCCTGTAACTACTGTAACAAAGGTAGGCATAATACAGCTTAATGTCTTCTCTTAGAAAGTGTACTGGTTCTGGAAGTGTGCGATCAAACAAGTGCCTGCATTTGTTTGATGCTCTTTAGGTTTTAAACAAGGAAGTTACGACAAAGAACAGTCGTGCTGCTGGTCGCCCACACTAATGTGTTACACATGAATACATGTTGTCAACTTGCGCTTGTCACTTATGAATAGGTATACTGTTACAAAGAGTGAAAAACAGTATCAGCACAGGAGGAAAATGCGTGTGTGTGTGTGTGTATGTGTGTGTGTGTATGTGTATGTGTGTGTATGTATGTAGGTGTGTATGTGTGTGTGTGTGTTTTGTGTGTGTGTATGTGTGTGTATGTGTGTGTATGTGTGTATGTGTGTGTTTTGTGTGTGTGTTTTGTGTGTGTGTGTGTGTATGTGTTTTTGTGTGTGTGTGTGTGTGTGTGTGTGTGTGTGTGTGTGTGTGTGTGTGTGTGTGTGTGTGTGTGTGTGTGTGTGTGTGTGTGTGAATTTAATACGTTATTAATGTTATATATTATACATTACCATATGTTTAACTGAGCTAGGGTAAGTTGCAATAGTGGCGCCTATGTGTTTTATATGAGAGAGAGAGAGAGAGAGAGAGAGAGAGAGAGAGAGAGAGAGAGAGAGAGAGAGAAAGAGAGAGAGAGAGAGAGAGAGAGAGAGAGAGAGAGAGAGAGAGAGAGAGAGAGAGAGAGAGAGAGAGAATTAGAATTAGAATGTTTTATTCGCGATAACACATTGTTTATAGCGAAAGGGTGTTGTGGAGTTGGGAGAAACCGAAGCATGCACGATCGCGAACAGTTCTCGCTACTGGAAGTCCGATAGCGAGTCTGTGGACATAGGTGTAGTGAGTTGTCCGTCACACACAGGGGTCATTTTATCGCTCATCTCTTAAAGTCCCAGTATGTCTCAAATGGTTTACAAAACGATTAAATCTTCCAATGAAAAAAGCAGCTCTAACCTTATGGAACACACTTGCAATAGCATTAAATGCAACAGTTCGTTTGAATTTCTATTTAGCTCGCGTAAACCAAACATCCATTTTCGTGGTTTATCTAACCCCTGAGCTATCGTGAACCCGTGTGATTCACGTTCTTTTTTCACAATTTAGTCGTCAGTGTGTGATTTCAATGCGACTGGCTGTATCTGCAATAGCACGTTATTGTGTACCACTGATTCTAAAACGCAACAAACGACTGCGAGTCACACGAACTTATCGGTGGCGATTGGCTTCAAAGACAGCGAGCGCTATGCAGAAAAATCGTCTGCTTTGAGACACGACCTTTTGTGACCCTGCTTCCGGGATAGCTTTTTTAAAACTTTCAAAACTTCAAATTGTAATGATCTTGTCTTGATGAAAAAAATATCTGTTATGATTTAAGAATGATTGTGTTACAACTACAAGCTGTCAATTTATTATTTAAATTTTAAAAGTTAGTTCTAGTGATTGTAGAACAGACGGTCCACGAAAATAAATTCTTTGAAAATTTCTCACTCTCGACGGAATGCAGCCAGGATGTTCCCGTTCGGTGTGCGTTCAAATGGAAGCATGTTTGTACTGTGTGTAAAAGCCTGACAGTATCTGTGATGGTTTACGGGAGGCTTACTGTGCCTTTAACATCTGTTAACAATGCAGTTTGAAGATCAGCCAAGGTACAATCTCACGACTGCCGCCAAAACATTAGGGTCTCTGGTCGCCTGCCTTTTCTCTTCTACGAAGTCGTCTTTGATCAGAAGTTTCCACCTCTTCAGACAGCGAATTGAAAAGTCTTCCAGTTCTGTAACCTCTACTTTTTTTGTGTTGATGTACCAATCAGTCAGACTCCTTTCTCTTATGTCGTATCTATATGCACGATGTCGTCCGATTCGCATACAAGCACATTCTGTTCAAATCTATGACGGCTTACTTGTGCCAAAACCAAGGTTTACCATTTTCACGTGAAAATTAGTAATTAACAGTGTTAATAACTTATTTTCATTTTTGCCTCGTTTTCTGTCACAGTAGTCGGACTTTAAGCGTCCGCACTGAGAGGCAGTCAACGTCCGGCAAACATGACTCTCACACTATTTCTTAAATATCTTTTAATACAAGGCCTTATCGAGCAAGTTATCCGACGGGAAGATGCATGTCACAGTTGTCTGCAATAGTGCTTTCCTTAACGTTGTTTTGGGTATCTTAGAAAAGAATAATCAACCCCGAAAACATTCGAATCGAAGCTGTTCGTAGCAGACGGACTTTTGATCGGCTGTGGTCTCATACTTTCAGGGATCCTGATTTGGCCTATAATTATGGTCCGCTGGACCCAAAAAGCAACAACTAACTGACTAACTAGTCTCATACTTTCACAGATATCTTTCAATATAATTCCTTATTCGACAAGTTGTCGGGCAGACAGCCGTACCTCATATTTGTTTCCACTACCACTCATAAATGTGCTTTGTAGTGTAGTAGTGAAGGACAATCGATCCGAAAATGTTCGAACCGAGAGAGAAAATATGGCGACCGGCCAGACATGTGCTAAAGGTCCGACCACTAGCAGACAGATCTCTTCGGTCGAGACTCACACACTTTCACAAATATCTTTCGATAGAATTCGTTATTCCACAAGTTGTCGGACAGAGCAAAGAGCATACTTGTAAAGTTATGATGTTGCGCTATATAAATGCTCATTTATTATTATATTATTATTATGTCACGGTTATCTACACATGTGCTCAGCTCTTATTGTTAATTTGCATCGGATTAAAGAACTATGAACCAGAAAAGGTTCGAATCGGGAGATGTTTTGCTGTGGCTGGTGCAACAGTCGCGCATGCGCATTGAACCTCCACAGTCACAAGGCACATGCAGATTAGTAATTAACAGGTGAAAATTACTAATTTTCAGTTTTGGCACAAGTAAGCTGTCAGACATTAACACGTAAAAATTAGTAATTAACACGTGAAAATAGTCATTTTCACGTCATAATTGTAATTTTCTCGTGAAAATTCATAACTTTCACGGGTTAATTACTCATTTTTGGCTCACGTAAGTGTAGCCTATGCGATCATAACTTTGTCTGTCTGTGCGTTTGTGCGTGTGTGTGTGTGTGTGTTTGTGCGTGCGTGTGTGTGTATGTCTGTGGTAGAAACTCTAACATTTGAAGACGTCACATTACATTGACGTCACATTATGACGTAAGAGGGTTAGACGTCACGCGAAGGAAGTACTGAAAGTCTCGGTCATTATTATTTTGAGCGCGCCGAGACTAGTTGGCAGTCGTGTCCTGTAAGTAGGCTACATGCAGACAGACAGATCTAGATCTAGTGTCTCGCTTTCTTGCACAGTTTCACCTATGCTCTTTCTGTGTGTGTGTGTGTGTGTGTGTGTGTGTGTGTGTGTGTGTGTGTGTGTGTGTGTGTGTGTGTGTGTGTGTGTATGTGTGACGGAGTGATTGAGTTTGTGTTACTGTTTGTCGATTTCTTACGTGAGCCTTGATGGCTTCGCCTCTTGTTAGTTTTGGCGCTAGTAAGCCGTCATACAAATCGCTTGTCGAGCACCGCGTGGTGTATGTACTGATTACGGCGGATGTCCCTTTAACTTTCCATGCCTCTTCTTATCAGTCACTCCACCTACTTGTTCGTAGATATCATCCAGGAAAAAGCCAGCTTTTTCTGTACTGTTCTCAATGACACGTTCCTCTTTCGTACCTCCCCCTTCAGCGCCTTCCCCTCCCCCTTTTCACATTTATGTATCCTCTGCACTTTCTTCCACCAAGTCAGTGTTTTTGTTTACATGGCACACACGTATATATGTCGGCCAGTGGGCTGGGCGAGATCTAATTCACGATTTCCACGTGTTGAATTGCCATAGTGGTACCATGGTGACACCAATGGAATGCTTGCTTTCTCATACTGTGTGTCACATCTGCCGTCTTTCTTGACACTTTCCTTTTCTGGCGTGGGAGAAAATAGGGGGGTTGGTCGAAAAGGGGGACTTGCCTGTTGTTGCTGTTGTTGTTGCTGTTGTTGTTGCTGTTTTTGTTGCTGTTGTTTGGATCCTGTGTAGGCTTCGGCCCTCATCGCATCACGTCGTAGCTGGCTGGGGGGCTTGCGACGAAACTGTTGGTTACTGTTTGAGTGAGTGGAAATGGTGGAAGTGCTGCTACTGGTCAGTCGAAAAACAACGACTGTCTTGCTTCCTTCAGAGGCAACTTTCCAGGAAGTTCGCTGATTTTCTGTAAGCAGCGCCTCTAGCATGGCTTTTACTGCAGTTGGAAGTCCGACAACAGACATTTTGGTGGAGCAATGAAGAATGTCAAGGTGTAGAGATCACAGCAGTGAAAAATCCGCCCTGCAAGGTCTCGTGTCGTCCCCCGAGACGAGTGAAAGAGGGAGAGAGAGAGAGAGAGAGAGAGAGAGAGAGAGAGAGAGAGAGAGAGAGAGAGAGAGAGAGAGAGAGAGAGAGAGAGAGGAAAAGACAGACAGACAGACAGGGAAAGAGAGACATGCAGACACATTGGCAGGCAGGCAGACAGGCAGACAGACAGGTAACTTATGACAGGCCTTTTCAAAGACACCTTAAAGGTATTATATCTAACCAGAAAACTGTCTCAAATCGCCCCAAGAGCTATAATGCAATTTAGGTTGGGGGGTTGTAATTATGTCACCACACACCAGGCATACCTTAAAATATTGAGTTACTCAAATTGAAAACGGCTGTGTTTTGAGCTGGAATCCCAGACTGTAATTTTCATTGTGACGTTCTTTGCGCGAGTCGTAATTTTCGTCCCACCTTTTGACCCTGAGAATTTCATGCGCTACTCCTAAAAACACAGATTTGAAATTGAACTGAGAGCTACAGAGTTCGTTTATGGAGTTGAATAGATGACAATATACACGAGGAAGGTCTTAGAATTAAAGTTTGAGCGTTCTATTTTCAAATCTGAATGCTATGTTTGGTAGTCATTGCAGACCTTGATATTCTCCAACACAGATTGTGTTTCAGTATTTCTGCAATGGGGAGCGCTTTAGCTCTGTATGGCACGACAAAATTATGCATGCGTAGGCTAGACTGCAGGTTTGACTTCCTCAATCCAACAGTCTTAATCTGTGCTGACGAATGGGTATGTATGAAATTTAAATAAATAATGATGACGAATGGAAGTCCGGACTCCTAACAGGAGAGCTGGGTGAAGCAAACCGCTCGCTGTTTAAAATTAATTTAATTATTTGGAATAGTTTCGTAGCAGTTTTGAGCAAATCTTATCATGTGTTTCTAAATTACAGTACAGCGAATGTCCCTTGAACCTGTTAAAGTCCAAATCGTCAGAAAACATCCAAAATGACGCCTTCGGTATACAATCGGTGTTTTTTTCAGATGCAGAAAACGTGGCTTACGGAAAACAAGCGAACATCAGTTCCCGATACTCAGATAATGGGATGCCAACGGGACCAGCCTGTGCAGCGGTTAACGGCAGGACTGACTTCGTCATGAAATTTGTTAATCAGGTCGGAACTAACTGTGTGCACACTAATGACAACAACCCATGGTGGCAGGTGGACCTGGGGCAGAGCTACACCGTCACTGAAATCATCTTCTACAGTCGGGAGAACCGTAAGTTAATTACACTTAAATGCAATTGGTTTAATTCAACTTGAGTTAAATTAAACTGTTAAACTGGTCAGAAACACATGTGTATTTCAAGATCTGACTTTCTACTGCTCAAGAATGGGTTTCTTAGATTTGAGTAATATTTGGGTATGACGTCACATGTTCCTCACCACGTCTATCACCAAAAAAGACGTTGTTTGATGGCATTATATTCACTTTCAACCGCTGAAACGGTGCCACAAACTAAACCATTAATTAGTTTGACATCAGAAATTTGTCAAACAGCTACCTGTGTAGTTTGCTGGATCTCAAAACCTTTAGATTTAACTAAAAAAACACCATTATTGAGCATGTGTTCTGACAGCATTTTCACATTTGATATTGCTGCCTGATTTGGACATATGCCTCTAAAACAAGTTGGCACATCCTCTTTTTTTGGGTGTTTAGCGTACATACATCAGCACGCGCACAAACTTTTAAGAGTAGAACAACTTCGCAACAACAACACTCGATCAACTATGGTAGAACAGTAGCCTAGTAGCAAAAATACCGCGATTTGTCTAAATAAAACAATAAAAACACTTTTACAGATAACGATTTTTGCTAATTTTGCAACCTACTCAAATTAGTCCCAAAATATTTCAACTACAAACTCCGGAGAAGTTTACTGATGATATGGCAGCTGTTCATCGTCTGAAACCGTTTCAGTCGTCTGGGAAGTAGAACACCTTTTCCCTGGTGTATTATCCAGGGACTTATGTTCCTAGGACTCAAAGTCTAGTCCGCCGGACTTTCAAACAGCCAGACTATTCATCCCTTCACACAGGAAATAACTCTGTCAGTAAAAGCCCCTTTACCTAGGCCAAGCTCTTTGCAACATCCGGAGCAGGTTCCACAATTCCAATCGTCTTTATCCTGTGATCGGGACGAACAACTAACTCTATCATGTGTGCTATGCAGCGTGCGCTAAATATTATTTCGTTCGTAAATAAAAACATCGGAGCCACACATCGCCACAGATGGCTTGTTGATCATTGGAAGTGTACATGAGCGCGCATGTTTTTTTTCCTCCTGAACTAAAGTGACCATGCACAAGCCAAACCCACGTGACCTCGATCAAAACACGTTCCGAGCGATCACAACGTGCAAGCGATCTTGCATTTCCGCAACAAATTGTGAACTCCAATGAAGTCGATCGTGAACGCTGATTTTTGAAACAAACGTGTATCATAGTATACTGAGCGTGCGCTGCATAACATACAAAACAGTGTTAGTTGTCCGTCCCGATCTCAGGATAAAGCCGATCGGATGGTTTGAACAGTTTGGCCGAGGTAAAGAGGCTCTTACTCTTGCAGGCCGCTGCAAATCGATTCGGTCAACGTGCTTCCCAAAACCCTCGCTAGAGATTGGCCCCTCCAATATTTGTCCGAGTTTTGCAAGAACGGGTCACTCTTCCACAACAAATACAAACCCGACGGAGTTATTTAAAAAAAAAATCGTCCATTTACGTTCGTTGTGATCGTCTTCCGTCGATTCAACGACTTGAAATGATACTAATTGCAAACGGATATATGAGCGATCTTCCACGCAGGGTCAATTAATTGTGCTTTTCCTTCAGAATGTGTGTAAGCGAAGATGAAATAGAAACAAGTCGCATGAAGCAAAATTAATACATTTAGCCAATCTGTCAAAATTACAGAATGATACCACGGACCTACATTCTACTGGATGCATGGCTGTCTCAGGATCTAGGTCACTTTAGTAGGAATATCGGTCAACTTCGAAACCTGGGGACCAGCCACTTACGGTTCCCCTTTCAGAGTAATGATATTGCTGGGGCTGTAGAATTGTTCATCCAGTTTTGTCCTTTTTTTCCAAAGTTGATAGGCTATTAGTCGGAAGAAACAAGGACACGTGTGGTACGTGTGGGTATTTCCCGGCGAGTTTTCAGTGTTGTTGTTGTTGTTGCGAAGCGAAGCGGCTTCCCAGTGCGGAAGGCAGGCAGTGTGTGCATCAAACAGTGTTGTTGTGATGGATGGATGAGTGAGTGATCAGGGTGAATGAGTTAGTTAAACTGTGACTGAATATCTATTGATTGATTGATATTAAAGTGAACATTAGGGGGGGGGGGGGTTAGAAATGCACCATTGTGCACTCGCCTTGATGTAAGGAACACTACTGCAGTCTCCAACAGCTTCAAAGTGGGTTAGACAGGCTCTTGATAAAGACTGAGGCAAAATGTGCCAAATCACACATTGTCTTGTAAGAAGGAAAAATCTTCATTTGTCACCTTTCTGCACTTTTTTGACTTTGAGTGCATAGCCACAATGGTCACAGACAAGATGCATCAAACAGATTTCAAAAAGACCCCAAACTGAACTTGTTATGACTATTTGTAACCCCTCTCACCTTTTTGACTTGGCCGTACCCAAGCCAAAAGGCTAAAAAAATCATAACTAATTCCATGTTGACTTTTTGGTGGGGTGGACCTATTGTTCCAGACTCGCCTTGATTAGAGCAACACTAGTGCAGTGTCCAACAGCTTTTAAAATTTGTTTTGACCTCTTGACAATGTACATGTCAACAATCCCTGACTGTGATGTAGTAAGAAAAAATCTTCATTTCTCCCCTTTCTCCACTTTTTTGTGTGTCAGTGCATAGCCACAATGGTCACAGAAAAGATGCAGCAAACAGATTTGATAAAGATCCAAAAGTGAACTTGTTATGACTATTTCTAACCTTTCCCACCTTTTTGACTTGGCCGTACCCAAGCAAAAAGGCTAAAAAAAATCATAACTAATTCCATGTTGACTTTTTGGTGGGGTGGACCTATTGTTCCAGACTCGCCTTGATTAAAGCAACACTTGTGCAGTGTCCAACAGCTTTTAAAATGTGTTTTGACCTCTTGACAATGTACATGTCAACAATCCCTGACTGTGATGTAGTAAGAAAACATCTTCATTTCTCCCCTTTCTCCACTTTTTTGTGTGTCAGTGCATAGCCACAATGGTCACAGAAAAGATGCAGCAAACAGATTTGAAAAAGACCCAAAAGTGAACTTGTTATGACTATTTCTAACCTTTCCCACCTTTTTGACTTGGCCGTACCCAAGCCAAAAGGCTAAAAAAAATCATAACTAATTCCATGTTGACTTTTTGGTGGGGTGGACCTATTGTTCCAGACTCGCCTTGATTAAAGCAACAATAGTGCAGTGTCCTACAGCTTTTAAAATTTGTTTTGACCTCTTGACAATGTACATGTCAACAATCCCTGACTGTGATGTAGAAAGAAAACATCTTCATTTCTCCCCTTTCTCCACTTTTTTGTGTGTCAGTGCATAGCCACAATGGTCACAGAAAAGATGCAGCAAACAGATTTGAAAAAGACCCAAAACTGAATTTGTTATGAATATTTCTCACCTTTTTTGGACTTAAAAAAATTTGGCCCAACAAACACAGCAAAAATCTTCATTTTTCCCCTTTCTTCATCATTTTGTCAGATCGAATTCATCCTCGTCCTGTGAGGGAAAAAAACCCGTCTATGAAATATTCATAGTTGTTATACGAATTGAAAACAAAAAGGCTATTAATGAGAACACAAACAAGCCAAAGTTTGCAAACTACTAGCTTAGTAGACTAGGAGTAGGAAAGTCTGCAAGTGTACTGTTGCACAACTTACAGTCGACAAAGCGAGTATTTACGGCGACAGGGAGAACAAAAAACGTAAGCAAGAAGATTTTCAATATTATAAAATCAACAGTTCATAAGTTATACGCGGAAAACATAGTAATAACTTTCATTTTACCCGAAGAATGTCGTCGACGTTGAAGTTTTTGCAGACGACATTGCTGGTGGAATTGAAACCGGATGTGATCGGTCCCCAGCAGTTGGTTTGACCTCGTTTCTCTCACTGCCTGACAAGGCGAGAGAGAGAGCGCGCACTGAGACAGCCATCCAGTAGAATGTAGGTCCGTGATGATACTGAACGCACTGCATTCCCGGAAGACAATTTGCGGATACCCTGCGACCGAGATTGAAAGCGCTGAAACAGTATGATTCACGTGGAAAACGTAGCTGATCGCTCGAAGTGACAAGCCAGCATAGCGCGGTGGCGTACAGCAGCTGCTCTTCTTCATAGGAATGCGCATTTGTCTTTATTCTGTTTTACTTTCTCAGCTTCTTTTTAAACAAAGCAACATATCTGGGTTTTTTAATCAGGAAATGATACAGAATAAGGTGAAATGCTGTATCGATTCTTAATATTTCATCTTTTATTATATTCTTTTAATGTTCAATGGACAAACTCATGCATCATTTGTTAGGCTTCCAATCTGAACTGCAATCCCACAGTCCGGGCTTCGTCAAAGATTTCTTGACCAAAATGTCAATAAATTTTAAAAAATGACGCCACAACAGAACGACCTCAATTTTTGACAAAAAGAGCCGGATATAACGTCATCACAACATGTATTAAACAAGTCGCGTAAGGCGAAAATACAACATTTAGTCAAGTAGCTGTCGAACTCACAGAATGAAACTGAACGCAATGCAACGCAGCAAGACCGTATACTCGTAGCATCGTCAGTCCACCGCTCATGGCAAAGGCAGTGACATTGACAAGAAGAGCGGGGTAGTAGTTGCGCTGAGAAGGATAGCACGCTTTTCTGTACCTCTTTTCGTTTTAACTTTCTGAGCGTGTTTTCAATCCAAACATATCATATCTATATGTTTTTGGAATCAGGAACCGACAAGGAATAAGATGAAAGTGTTTTTAAATTGATTTCGAAAATTTAATTTTGATCATAATTTTTATATTTTGAATTTTCAGAGCTTGTTTTTAATCCAAATATAACATATTTATATGTTTTTGGAATCAGAAAATGATGGAGAATAAGATAAACGTAAATTTGGATCGTTTTATAAAATTTTTTTTTTTTTACAATTTTCAGATTTTTAATGACCAAAGTCATTAATTAATTTTTAAGCCACCAGAAGTCCGGGCTTCGTCGGAGATTACTTGAGCAAAATTTCAACCAATTTGGTTGAAAAATGAGAGCGTGACAGTGCCGCCTCAACTTTCACGAAAAGCCGGATATGACGTCATCAAAGACATTTATCAAAAAAATGAAAAAAACGTCTGAGGATATCATACCCATGAACTCTCATGTCAAATTTCATAAAGATCGGTCCAGTAGTTTAGTCTGAATCGCTCTACACACACACACAGACAGACAGACACACATATACCACGACCCTCGTCTCGATTCCCTCCTCTATGTTAAAACATTTAGTCAAAACTTGACTAAATGTAACAAGTCGCGTAAGGCGAAATTACTACATTTAGTCAAGCTGTGGAACTCACAGAATGAAACTGAACGTAGTCCGCCGCTAGTGCAAAAGGCAGTGAAAGTGACGAGCCTGTTTGGCGCGGTAGCGGTTGCGCTGTGCTTCATAGCCCGCTTTACTGTACCTCTCTTCGTTTTAACTTTCTGAGCGTGTTTTTAATCCAAACATATCATATCTATATGTTTTTGGAATCAGGAACCGACAAGGAATAAGATGAAATAGTTTTTAAAACGATTTCGGAAATTTAATTTTGATCATAATTTTTATATTTTTAATTTTCAGAGCTTGTTATCCAAATAATATTATAACATATGTATATGTTTTTGGAATCAGAAAATGACGAAGAATAGGATGAAATTGTTTTTGGATCGTTTAATAAAAAAATAATTTTAATTACAAGTTTCCGATTTTTAATGACCAAACTCACTCATTAGTTTTTAAGCCACCAAGCTGAAATGCAATACCTAACCCCGGCCTTCGTCGAAGATTGCTTGGCCAAAATTTCAATCAATTTAATTGAAAAATGAGGGTGTGACAGTGCCGCCTCAACTTTTACAAAAAGGCGGATATGACGTCATCAAAGGTATTTATCGAAAAAATGAAAAAAACATCCGGGGATATCATACCCAGGAACTCTCATGTCAAATTTCATAAAGATCGGCCCAGTAGTTTAGTCTGAATCGCTCTACACACACACACAGACAGACACACACACACACACACACACACACACCACAACCCTCGTCTCGATTCCCCCTCTATGTTAAAACATTTAGTCAAAACTTGACTAAATGTAAAAAGATTAAAACATGGTGCGGGGAAATCATCTGGTAGACCTTCGAAATGTGTGTGTGTGTGTGTGTGTGTGTGTGTGTGTGTGTGTGTGTGTGTGTGTGTGTGTGTGTGTGTTGGTGTGTGTGTGTGTAAGAGAGAAATAGAGAGAGAGAGAGAGAGAGAGAGAGAGAGACAGACAGACAGACAGACATACAGACAGAGACAGAGACAGAGATACATACAGACAGACAGAGAGACAGACAGAGAGGAAGGGGTGCTCCTTTAATCCACACTTGCTCAATATTTAGTGTTTGACGTGCCCGTCTGAATGTTATTTTGTTTGCACGTCTGAATTAACATCTGCCGATGCA
>NC_090248.1:56107884-56195384 GCF_037325665.1 Littorina saxatilis | reverse complement strand
GTAAGTCCAGCAGTAGATAGGTTAAGCCTATTTTAACATACTGGAAACTGGTAATCTTCCAGTAGGTATTAATTTAGTTTTACTAAAGCCTGCTGGGACACAAGTAATGGGTTAGTGCATTTGTAAACAGGAATCGCTTGACAAGTGGCCCCCTTCATCCCCCCCTTCCTCGTCCTGATATGGCTCTGCGTAGTCGGCTGGACGTTAAGCAACAAATAAACAAACAAACAAACAAACAAACAAAATAATTCATTGTTTACGTAAATAATGATTTATTTACGTAAACAATATATTATTTAGACTTATATTACATTGTTTATAAACAATCAGCAATGTTGCTAAATAAATCATTATTTACGTAAACAATGAATTATTTACGTAAACAATGAATTGTTTAGCCAACACATTTTCCATTATTTAGGGGTTTCTAGGATTCGCTTCTGAACTAAGTTTTATGTCTTTCAGTGATTACTATAATTGAATACAAGGTCTCTCCACACACTCTTATCTTAAAATAGCTGTTGTTTGGATATTATTTTGTTTATTTTACAAGCCGAAATTGCTGTACGAAAATAACTGATCTCAAACACAGTCAAAGGTCAAGGTCAATTAAGGTTTTTCCCTGCCGGGAGTGTTTAGTGTTTGCATTGTCTTGCTTGAAGTTGTTGAAACACAGATTTTTCCCCTTATGTTCTTTGTTCTGTTTATGTCCCAACAACATGCCTGTCTTTCCATTTCTCTTCCTTTAATCGTTTCATTTCAAAGAGAAAAGTAAAAACATATTCGAAACTACGGAGAATTTTCGCGTCACGAAGCTCTGACGCGTTCCGAGAAGAATCTGGAGTGACTTCCCTTGCCTCAGGCAAAACATTGTCGAAAGCAAGATGGAGAAACAGCGACCGGGCGAGAAGCGAAAATATTCTGAGCGATTGTTACCAGAGGAGAGGCGGCGATACCACCAGAAGATTTTGGAGATTGACGGGAATGATCCGTATGACATTCCAACCAGGTGCTGGTCAGCAAATCCGGACGATTTGCCAGAGCTGAGTTACATCAACGTCGTAAATTATTTTGTGCTTGGCAAGAGTGCATACACATGTGTGAGCAGCTGAAAGCTTACAAAAGTTTGGATTCCTACCGACTTTTTGTCTCTGGCTGGGTGAGGGATGTCAAGTGCTACAGACCTGATGGCTGTCAGAACTCTGTCATTTCTGCAAAGGTAAGAATGTGCTTTCAGTTTATAATGAATGAACGTGAGTGTTCTCTATCTTGTGTTGCAGATTTCACAAGTTGCAGTTCAGGACTCAGAAATATTGTGTTGAGGCTTTGTCTTTGATATATATTCTTCGCTTCAGTTTGTATTCTGGACTACGACAAAAGCTGCAGCTGTGACTGTCATGGGTTAGGCTGTGTGGAGGTGAAATGTCCCTTCACCTTCAATATATTTATATTTTCAAATACTGAAATAGCTTGCAAAATATTATATTTATATTAATTATAATGAGCTTCATGTTCATATTCAGTTAAAAATCTGTTGTTTACTTTTCATTGTTAAGGTTATTGTAAAGCACATTATGTGCGTCTTAGAGTTATATTCATTCGATTGACCTAGCTGAATGCTGATTTGTGCGACCTTCAATTTATGTTTCAGGTTCTTCATTCACAACGCCTTAATGAACCAGCACTTTCTCCTTGGATCATCGCCACTTCTGATGGCAACATACTGTCAGCACACTGTACCTGCATGGCCGGAGTTGGAGAAACCTGCACACACGTCCCTTCACCTTCAAGGAGTCAGCTGTTGAGTGTGCTGTGGCAGACCGCCATTTCTGTTTGGAATCTAACAGTGAGGGGGTGCTTTGTCAGCGCAAAGACCACCCATACTTTAGTCAAGTACAGTGCCAGATTTTTATGACCAGTTCCTCCTACTGCGATTTCATGGTGTGGACAACTGTGGATAAAGTTATTGTCCGAGTATTGCATGACTGTGATTTTTGGGCAATGTGTGTGGAGAAAGCTTTAAAAGTGTTCAGACTCGCAGTTCTTCCAGAGCTAGTTGGAAACTGGCTGGACAGAGACGCTGAGCCTCTACAAGCAGTGGATGTGAACCAGGAGCAGCTGCAAACACCAGCCGTGAAACGCAGCAAGAAACAGTGACAATGCCAGACTCGCTTGCTCATGTGTGGGAAAACAAACATGTATGATTGTACACACAGAAAGTGGCAGTAGTAAAGTTGTAGAGAGGGAGAGAAAAGAGAGCATGTAATGTTTTAAATCACAGTTCACACTCACAGAGAAGTCATTAATTGTTCCATTCTTGTTTCATTTTAAAATCATGCACAGATGTAGGCATACATTTTGATTTCAGATCACCGACCACAATACAAAATCAAGTGCTACAAGTATAAATTATAATGCATACAGGACCTTATTTTGTGGTTGTTTTACATCCACTGCTGTGAATAACAAAGAATCATGAGCAGTTTGATTATCAACTTATTCAGCCAGGTATATGTTCATTCTCCTCGTTCAATGTTTCCAGTGACACGGATTGACTGCTTGATTTAGGGAACAAATAAGGGTGTGTGGTCCAGCGTAGTTCTGCATCAGTACAGTCAAGTAATACAGTGTTTCAATTGGCAGTGGAACTGAAAGTTAGTTTCTATTATCAACTAGTTCTTTTTTTTAATGACAACAAAATTGAACACACTTATTTCTGCAAAAAAAGCGCACAGGTCTATTTATCATAATGAATAGTTAATGACACATGCCCACAGTATATGTTATTTCAATTTTGAACATTTAGTGAAAGTGTTCTTCTCTTCACTTTGGCTTCATACCTGCAATACTGGTAGTGGTACGTTCAGTGTTGCTTGCAGTTGCATGTTATTGGTAGTTTAAATGTGTGCTCGCATTTCAAGTGTATGCCATTTAATTTTGCAATGCTCCTTATCTTGTTTCCTGTGTAGAGCTATTTTGAGGTTAATCAGCTCAACCTTTGTCAGTTGTGTCAATACATGTCACATTTATGCAAAATGATTTTAAAGTGTATGTTAATGTGGTGTGTGTGTGTGTGTGTGTGGTGTGTGTGTATATTTGTGTGTGTGTGTGTGATAGAAAGAGTGAAATATGCTCTTGAATTGGAAGGAAATAGCAGCAGGTCAGATCACATACACATATTCAAATTCAAGATTCCATCCAGTGAAAACATGATAACAGAAAAACTGTTGCTACTGCTCATGTGAGACACCTGAATCAGAATCAGATACAATACACCACAGTTTAATTAACACATTCTTTAAACAATGCCTTCATCTTCAAATTCAAGATTCCATCCAGTGAAAACATAATAACAGAAAGACTATTGCTACTGCTCATGTGAGACACCTGAATCAGAATCAGATACAATACACCACAGTTTAATTAACATATTCTCTAAACAATGCCTTCAGTTCACTAGGCTGTGTTTATGCAGCGTCACAGCAAGAATCACATGATACCAGTACAGTGAAACCCGGCTATATTGAAGTAGGCTATAATTATTAAAATCCCGGCTATATTGAAGAATTTTTCAGGTCCCGTCTGAAGCTCTACTTTTTCTTTGTTAAAAAATGTTGGCTACATTGAAGTCGGCTATATTAAAATCCCGGCTATATTGAAACAAAAATTTAGCCCACGGGACGTTTTTACCTGGCTATATTAAATGTTTGCTCCAAAGATTTGTTTAACTTTTTATCTTTAAGAACATTGACTGCGCGGGTATGATATGACACGCCTCTGTCAGCGCAATCAGTTGAAGGGGAGAGGCCAGTTCAGCATCAACTTTCGAGTCAGGAGGTCTCTGATAACAATTACAGTCTAACAATGCCGCGGGCCTCTGACAGCTACGCCATGTAGTCTTGTGGTGCGTAGATCTCCCCGACTTAATTTCTCTTGTTCATGCGAGTAGTCAGTTTCCCTTTGCCACCATAAAGACCATCCCCTCCTCATCGTGGTATGGTGGTGAAACAGAACCAAGCTATGCCGTCGGAAGAAAATCGCTGAAATCTCACTGTCCCTAAAACGTGGGGGTGATTTTCATTGTGAGAAGTATACCGGTAGGGTTCTCCCATGGCGGACGGGTTGGTTGCTGGCTAACGGGGCTCTGGTGAAGACGGAGATGTGCTGGACAGTACCGGTGTGACGGCACAGAGGCCCAAGGACACAAACGGTCATCTCAGCAACCTCCAAACGGGTAGACTGGACTCGACAACCATGGTAGGTAACCAGTCTAGGAGAAGGAAAACTCCGAAATAGAACCACGGGCAGACCAAGCTCAACAGCCCAGGAAGGCAATTGGTCTAGGGGAGGGACCCCTGATCAACGTCCATGGCCGAAGCCGGAGATGCGGGACCCCCTGGGTGCCAAAAAGCGCTGCATCACGCAAATCACAAAATGATGGAGACAAACCAATTGATCAAACAAAAGTTTCCCTTTGTCAACTAGCAAAAAATGGCTGCAAAACAAACAAGTCGCGTAAGGCGAAATAACAACATTTAGTCAAGCTGTCGAACTCACAGAATGAAACTGAACGCACTGCATGTTTTTCACAATGACCGTAGTCCGCCGCTCGTACAAAAGGCAGTGAAATTAACGAGCATGTTTAGTGCGGTAGAGGTTTTGCTGTGCTGCAAAGCACGCTTTTCTGTACCTCTCTTCGTTTTAACTTTCTGAACGTGTTTTTAATCCAAACATATCATATCTATACTCACGGAATAAAATAACTTAACATTGTTTAAAATTTAATATCTCAAAATCGGAAAAAGTTACAGGAGTGATTTTTGTACCAACGTAAAGCTTGTTCAATTGCTCATTATGGGCAAAAAACCGGAATAGTCTGGCTTGTTCCGTTTTTTTGCAATTTGAGCTCAAAGACGCATGGTGTGTTTGACAGCGCTGTGCGTGCACTGGTTGATCGCAGCCGCAATTAAATTACACAGGAGCAGTGAAGGTTAGCCTCAATACGTTTATTAACAAAACAAATTTCATTTCACAGTAGCCGGGTGGAATCGATTACGCAGATGCTGCACCCTAATGAAGCGGTCTTGCTGAGGATTGGTGACACGGGGCCGTCCTTGGCGAGGCAGGTCTCGAACGTTACCGTTGTTTTGCTGGTACCTTCTTCGCCACAAGGCAACTGATTGCCTGGTCACTCCGAATCTCCTAGCAACATCAGTATAAGTCATCCCTCCTCTCAACATCCCTATTGCGACGAGTCTATCGTTCACACACGTTCGTGGCATGGTGAAAGAGAAAGACAGAGTGGACAGTTTTGGGCAAAGAGAAAGAAACATTTTAGTGAGTTGTTCTCACTCACAAACAAACGGACAAACCAAAGGCAGTACTTTCATGCAATATTCGTGGATCAGCAGCAGACCTTTTGCAGGTTTCAAGTACGGGTAGACGTGCCCCGAGAGTCAAAGAGTGCAGGCCTACCTGTTTACAGCACACACAGCGTGCACTGGCTGTCGGCAAGCTTAGGCGTCAGTCTAGTAAACTCCAAAATGACACCATGCGTCTTTGAGGACCAATTGTGAAAAAACTAAGCAACCGAGAACATTCCGGTTTTTTTCCTCTTCTCAGGAATTGATGGTTCTATGATCGTACCACCCCGCTCTCCTGCAACTTTTTCCGATTTTGAGATATTAAATTTTAAAACATGTTAAGTTATTTTATTCCGTGAGTATATATGTTTTTGGAATCAGGAACCGACAAGGAATAAGATGAATTTGTTTTTAAATCGATTTTGGAAATTTAATTTTAATCATAATTTTTATACTTTTAATTTTCAGAGCTTGTTTTTAATCCGAATATAACATACTTGTATGTTTTTGGAATCAGAAAATGATGAAGAATAAGATAAACGTAATTTTGGATCGTTTTATAGAAAAATAATTTTCGAATTTTTAATTACCAAAGTCATTAATTAATTTTTAAGCCTCCAAGCTGAAATGCAATATCAAAGTCCAGCCTTTGTCGAAGATAGCTTGACCAAAATTTCAATCAATTTGATTGAAAAATGAGGTTGTGACAGTGCCGCCTCAACTTTTACAAAAAGCCGGCTATGATGTCATCAAAGACATATATCAAATTTTTTTTTTAAAGTCTGGGGATATCATACCCAGGAACTCTCATGTCAAATTTCATAAAGATCGGTCCAGTAGTTTAGTCTGAATCGCTCTACACACACACACACACACACGCACAGACAGACAGACACACAAATACACCACGACCCTCGTCTCGATTCCCCCTCTATGTTACAACATTTAGTAAAAACTTGACTAAATGTAAAAAGGGTGAGTCTGACAATTAAAAGAAAAATCGAGCTTATTCAGAAGCTGAAAACTGGCTGCAAAAAAAGAAAGGAAGTAGCTGAGGAATATGGAATGTGTGCGTGTGTGTGTCCGTGTGTGTGTCCGTGTGCAGAAAAAAGCAAGGAGGCTCGAAGAACAACAGCCAACAGGTGAAAGATTAATGGGAATATATCTCACATCAAACGCAATGTGTGGACACGGAAATGAGAACGTATAGTGAAAAAAAAGTTCGGTTATATTGAATTTCTGAAGGAACAAGGAGGGAAATTCAATATAACCGAGAATTGCCTATATTGAAGTTTCGGCTATATTGAAGGTCTTCCCGGGTCCCGTGCCATAGCCGGGTTTCACTGTACAAACATTGACAAGCCCAGATGATACAGTGACTATTTTGTCCAGTTTTACCACTTCTTCCCCTTCCCTTGCAAACAAAAGATCAGTCGGAATATCAGAGTTCAGAATTTTGTACTTTCCACAAAGAATACCGATAACTCGCTCAACATGAATTCTCAGATTAGCTAGTTTGCGTGTTGACTCTCGATAACTCGCTCAACATGAATTCTCAGATTAGCTAGTTTGCGTGTTGACTATCTCATAAGCTGTAAGCTGACTCTTCCCTCTTGTAAAGGCAGGGATTTTCACTTACAAGTGCACCTCTCATAGCCACTAGTTCATTAATGTCAAATCCCCTGTTAGCCAAAATCACATCATTTTGTACAATATTGTTTAGATACCCACTATTTGCAGTGATGTGCTTGTCACTTGTTCGCCCACCCCACCCTTTAGAAATAAAAGAAATATATGGCCTTGAGGTGTAATTAATATTAGGTATTTAATTGTATTGTTGTGCTTGTAGTTTGACCAGGTGAGTGCACTAGCATCAACACTGGAGGGTCTCTCAATGAATATTTCAAAACAGTCAATAATGGACACTACTCTGTTCCATGGATAGGGAAGGAACTGTGGCGGTAGACTTGTCTTTATGCTTCGCCTGTCTGGCCAGAAAACAAGTGGCTGCAGTCTGTGGTACATGATATGCACAGTCTCGTGAAAAACTTTGCTGGCAGTTGTTCGCGACACAGTAAAGATGTATGCCAGGTGTTGCAGGGGTGTGCTAAGGCGTATATATATATATGCACTAGCAGTCAGGCCCGGCTTCGCCCGGGTGTTTCTGCTCTCCCCTCTCTCAGAAACCTCTCGAATCTTATTCCAATGTGGATAAGAAAAATGACAGTGTGAGCTCATACATTTGGATGTATAGGCAAGGCAAGTTTCTATTTGGTTCAACGTGTTCTTCGTGATTTGTTTACCCCTTCTCACACCCACTGTAGTTACCGTCTGATCAAAGCACGCATACCTCATGAGTGAGCGCGTCATACCTTTTTGAACAGGGGAGAGAAATCTGTAAATTCTCGTGATCTTTCACTGAGGCGATCGTTTCGTAAACATTATTCGCGATGATCTGGAAGGCAGGGAGGGGGAGCAGGGGGCAGGGTTAGTGTGTGTGTGTGTGGGGGGGGGGGGGGCGGCGGGATGATAGCGGGCGGGGGGTAACCCTTGAGAATGACACGGTATACTGGTTTGATGAGAGTTACCTCCCTTCCGTGGGTGACAAACCATGACTTACCTCCCTTGCACTATATAGACTGTATTGATAGATGGGGAGGGTAATTATCCGAGGAAGGAAACAATGTCTGGAGAAACTAAAACCCAGGTGCACATTTGTGGGTCCAGGGCAGTGTGCATGCAAAATATCTTGTGCTTATCTTTTGCCATCTCTGAGGTATGGCGACCACAGACAGACAGACACACACACACACACACAGACAGACAGACACTCTCTTTTATTTATATGTATAGATGCATGAGAGCTTGAAACTGTGTCAGTGCTCTGCGCGAGTGTGTTGGCAAATGCAGTGCAAGAAAATCAAATAATGTAACAAGTGTGAAGAAATGAGAAATTCCAGTAAAATATCGTACAGTATCGTCATTCATTGTCCCTCAAAGAATCAAGTGTCATTTTTTTCTTGGCAAGTTCGTCTTTAAGTTCCCGAGTTTCTAGCACCAGCCTGTTTAGTTCATCCCGTAGCTGCTTTTCTTCATCTTTAGAAATCCAGGCAAAATTGTCATAGGTTACAGTCTGGCAGTAAGTATCGCCACAGTCACCTCTTTCGGGAAGAGGAGCAGCCAGTTCTGCTGTATCTGAAGTACCTTCATCGTCGCCATCACCAGCATCCTCTGCTAAATTAGGGTGAGGAGTCGACTCATTCCCCATAAGCTTCTTCCTCTCCTTGAGTCTCTGGTACCGTCCTTGTTGGCTGTCAGGCTGTGTCCTCGCACCATACCCAAGTTTCAAAGTAGGCGTCCAGCTCGGACTGTTTACTTCCCACAGGGTTGATGGTTGCCCTGCAGAAAAAAATCAAAGGCAAATGTATTGTAAATTATGGATTGGGAGTTATTTTAAAAATAAGTCACCCAAACAAAATGAATGAGTAAATCTAGACACAGATCTACCCTTTAAAACTGAACTATGAAGTTGTATCAACAATGACCATTAATTTTTAGTGTTCAAATAAATTATGATTATCAAATCCAAGTATTTCACACATATTATGGCATTCTCACAAGTCATGGTTTTGGGCAACCATGATAAGTTGTTATAGAGAGTAAGTGTAAGACTGACTCCCTCAGTCATAGACTGCACTCGGTACAGGACTGACTGACTGTCCGCACACTACCATCACAACACAGCTTGCATAAAACACAGACTAAACAAGAAATTCCTCCGAGGTAGGAAAAACACCCCCGTCAAAGGGAAATAACCTTCTCAGTTGGTGGCAGTGAGAATGGTTATTTCCCTTTGACCATTAATATGTCCCTCTATAAGTCCTTGTATAATTTTAATCCACCAATAACTCCCTAACCGTGTGTTTGACTGGTCCCAATTTTTGTAAGGACCGTCTCAGGAATGTATATAACCTGTTCACCAAGTTTGGTGACGATCGGTCCGTTCATTCTTGAGATCTATATGCGAACACAATCACACAAAAACATCGACCGAATCCTATACACACCCCTATACCGGGGGTGTAACAAGGCAAGTGAACAAAAGCATGAGTACTTACCATTGACAAAATGATCAGAGCACAGGTATTTCCTAGCTGTCGATTCAAACTCAAAGTTGAAATTCTTCAGCTGAAGCTGTGCCAACCATTCTCGCCGGCGTCGACTCGTGCAGTCAAATCCCTTGTCTCTTTACCCTTTCCGTTGACAACAAGTGGAACAGAAAATAATCTTCTGTCCCTATCTCTACTTGTCTGTTATGGCAATTTTTAACACTTCAACTAGAGACCATGTCGATAAATGCGGGAGATTCGGAATGCAGATTTCGCGTGTTGCCTTCTCGCGAGTTCCGCCGGAATGCCTGAGGCAAGGCCGGACAACTCTGCACACGACTGTGTGACGTCATCGCGTCAGAGCTCTATTTTGGAAGTTTTTTCACGCGCTGCTGCTGATGCCATATATATGCGGCATTCTGTCTGGCGGACCTGGTCCTGCTGCGGAAAGAGAAAGTTTTTGTTGAGACAGAACAGAAAACTTAGGACGGAAAACTTTTTTTCAACAACTTCAAGGGAGAGAATGCAAACACTAAACACTCCCGGTCATGACCTTGACCTTTTGTTTGTTTTCGCATTCAGTTCTTTTCGTACGGCAATTTCAGCTTGTAAAATAAACAAATTTACGAACATTTTCTGATAAATAATGTTTGGAGATACCTTGTATTGAATTATAGTATATACACAAAGAAAAAAATGAAGCTTAGAAGTCAATTCTTGATTCCCCTAAATAATGAAAACTGCTTTCCCTAAACAATGAATTGTTTACGTAAATAATTCATTGTTTACGTAAATAATGATTTATTTAGAAACATTGCTGATTGTTTATAAACAATGTAATATAAGTCTAAATAATATATTGTTTACGTAAATAAATCATTATTTACGTAAACAATGAATCATTTACGTAAACAATGAATTGTTTAGGTAAATAATGAATGGTTTACGTAAACAAAAAAATATTTAGAATTGTTTTACATTGTTTATAAACAATTACTTGTTTAGCACATGAGCTTCTAAATAATGATTATTTAGCTAAAACTGGTGGAAAAAAACATGAAAAAGTATCCAAATAATTATTTGACAAACGGAATGCCATATGCATGTTTCTAAAACTTAGAAATAAAGCAAAACACTGCCTTGATTAAGCGTTCTCAGCGAATAAAAACACTCTCTCTCTCTCTCTCTCTCTCTCTCTCTCTCTCTCTCTCTCTCTCTCTCTCTCTCTCTCTCTCTCTCTCTCTCTCTCTCTCTCTCTCTCTCTGTCTGTCTGTCTGTCTGTCTCTCTCTCTCTATTATCTATTATTATAATTATCTATTACCCTCGATAATAAAGATTTTGTCTTGTCTTGCCTTGTCTCTCTCTCTCTCTCACCACAATTTCACCTGTATGCTATGTTTGATTCAGCAAAACAACACACAATGTGTTTAAATGAACTGTTTCTTCCATTCGGTGACTGTTCCCAGGTTGTTTTGCTGGCTACCACGGTACTTCGTGTCAAGAGAGGTGTGGTCAGTGTCTACAGGGTCCAGCGTGTAACGCTACTAACGGACATTGCCCTGGTGGATGTAAAGCAGGATATCAACCGCCCTTGTGCAACACATGTATGTAACGAGTTAAAACGGAGTTAGAGAGAGAGAGAGAGAGAGAGAGAGAGAGAGAGAGAGAGAGAGAGAGAGAAAGAGAGAGAGAGAGAGAGAGAGGAAGAGAGGAAGAGAGAGAGATAGAGAGAGATAGAGATAGAGAGAGAGGTAGAGAGAGAGGTAGAGAGAGATAGAGAGAGAGAGAGAGAGAGAGAGAGAGAGAGAGAGAGAGCGAACCAATTACACTTTGCATTTGGGACATTTTGTTCCTAATTAATACCACCATACACGCACACACACACACACACACACACACACACACACACCGAGACACATACACACACACATACACACGCACACACACAGACAAACAAACACACACACACACACACACACACACACGCTCGCACGCGCGCACACACACACACACACACACACACACATACACACACACACACACACACACACACACACACACACACACACAAGAAAGAAAGACAGACATTATATCTTCAACGGAGAGTAACCTTTTAAGATAAGACGTTCAATATGTAGGTTGGTTAATTATTATTGTTATTGAAGTAGTACCTGTCCCGTTTCATCTTTCGGACAATTACTAGTGATGACTTTTTAATTTTGGCTCTTTTGGTTTATTCTTTCTGTGTGGTGATTTGAACATTTTATTTGCCAATTTGGAATTAATGATGGTATGTTTTCATAGCGTGTGAGATCAAGACATACGGTGAGAACTGCATAGAACAGTGTGGTCGGTGTGAGAACTCTGCTGCATGTAACGTCTTCAACGGTTCCTGTCAGGCCTGTGATGGGAATTACTCTCTTCCGTTGTGCAAAGGTATTGAGAACGTCTGCGTCTATCATGCATGTTTCTAAAACTTAGAAATAAAGCAAAACACTGCCTTGATTAAGCGTTCTCAGTAAGTTCTCAGATAGAGAGAAAGATACAGCGAGAGAGAGAGAGAGAGAGAGAGAGAGAGAGAGAGAGAGAGAGAGAGAGAGAGAGAGAGAGAGAGGGAGAGAGAGAGAGAGAATCTGGTAAAGTCACTGTGATTAAATTCATGGAGATGGAATGCCGATGAAAAAGGGAAAGGGTGGCCGAGTGGTAAGTGCACTTTCCTCGGAAGCGAGAGGTTGCGAGTTCGACCCTGGGTCGGGGCGTAAGCAATTTTCTTCCCCCTTTCCTAGCCCTGGTGATGGGTTCAAGTGCAAGTCTTTCGGATGAGACGAAAAACCGAGGTCCCTTCGTGTACACTACATTGGGGTGTGCACGTTAAAGATCCCACGATTGATAAAGGGGTCTTTCCTGGCAAAAATGTATAGGCATAGAAAAACAAATGTCCACCAAATACCCGTGTGACTTGGAATAATAGGCCGTGACAAGTAAATATTCGCTGTAATGGCTTGAGATTTACTGGCCGATGTGAATGCGTGATGTTTTGTGTAAAAAATTACATCTCACACGGCAGAAATTAACATGTAAAGCGCTTAGAGAACGTCAAGCGCTATATAAATCTCCCATATAAATAAATAAAATGTTTTATAAGTAAAAGTAAAATACCAAATTATCTATGTCAACGCAAATCTGAGGAAAAAGTGAAACAATTTACTACACAACACAAACTGGAAAAAACGCAAACAGAATAGGTACGCTTACTCAGTTTCTTAGAAATACCACAAGCAACAACAACCACATCTTTAGACATTATTTTTCTTCAAAAAGTAAACTTTCAAGAAATGTTTGCCTGAGCAGAATCATCTTGTGAACTTTGTGATGTTCAGAGTGTATTGACGGTTATCACGGTGACGGATGCAGACACCGGTGTGGTCAGTGTGCGGACAACGATGTGTGTGACAAGGTCACTGGAGACTGTCCTAACGGATGTCCGCCTGGGTATCAACCACCATACTGCAACACGAGTACGTGCCCCTGTTAATTTTGTAATGTATTGCTTCTTGGGCGAAATAGCTGACACCCAACCCCAAAAAAAGAAACACAAGAAGAAAAAAATGGTTCCTTATAATATTCTTTTTGAGACAGCTAGTTATCAGAAAGGCAAGTCTATTCTCTTTGAAAACTGAAGGATTTCCAATAAAAAAACTCTGCTGCAAGTATACATATTAAGACATGAGGTACTGTTGTTTCACACAAGTAATAATACCTCCACCACAAGACCTAAACGTATGCTAATATACAACCACTCAATATTGTTTTCCGCCTGGCATAGAGATTGCTTATATTAAACTCATCGAACACATTGTCATGATCGGTGATTCCTCGATGTGTTTATGTATTTAATTTTCTTTCGCTCATTACAGCGTGCGAGGCCAACAAATACGGCAAGGACTGCAAGGAGCAGTGTGGCCAGTGCAGCAACTCCAGACATTGCGACACCTTCAACGGAACTTGTGAAGACTGTGCGACTGGTTTCAGTCTGCCAATGTGCAAGCGTAAATACACCCAATTGTTTAATTACGGAGTGTAGACGGATTGAGAGACAATTTTCGGCGTTGTAATAGTATTTAAAGACAATCTCTTTGTAAGCGTATACTATATGAAACTTTGTTTTAATCCATATTTACACAGATTGAACGACTCATGTAGTCTGCGCCTACATTGTCTACTCCTTTGATCACCTTCACTGTGAATGAATACTGCTGTAGTTGGATCGCCCAACGCATCAGTCTTCCATTTTTTGTCTTGGACTTCCGTAGGTACTGGAGAGGTTGATGGTCGGTCTCTAACGTGAAGTGTACTGCGTACAAATACGGTTCGTATTTCTTCACTGCCCACACTGCTGCTAGACATTCTTTCTCGATGGTAGCATAATTCTGCTCAGCTTTGTTCAGCTTCCTGCTGGCGTATGCTACCGGTTGTAGACCTTTCCCGTTGTCTTGCATCAAGACGGCACCTATGGCATAGTCTGTTTATCCCATGACCTGCCTCTTTGTCCCTGTTAGCTGAGGAGGTGATTATTCTGCGTACTACATAGGTATTTTCTTGATAATCGGCGCACTACTTTCGTTGATAAACAATGCTATGCTAACTTGGTGTTTCTGTCCCCAGAACTAGTGCCTATTTGGGACATGACGTTGTTATATGCTAGGACGATAAACAATCTCGGTCGCACAAATATAAAGAGGCATGAAGTTCGGTAATACATGACAATCTACCCTAGGGAAAATATGCACGATATTCATAACTCGAAGTGTGTAACCTATATATATTTAATTCTTCTGTGTTTTGGAAAATCTGCAGCAAACGAGAGAGAGAGAGAGAGAGAGAGAGAGAGAGAGAGAGAGAGAGAGAGAGAGAGAGAGAGAGAGAGAGAGAGAGAGAGAGAGAGAGAGAGAGAGAGAGAGTACGAATGTGTAATGCATATTGGTTGTCAGCCCTTTAAATATCTACACGTCCACAGCCTCAGAACAGAGCCAGGAAGATCCCGACCAGGATTCCAACCAAGGAGGTGTCATTGGGGGCGCCATTGGTGCTGTGGCGGTAGTCGTTGCTGCTGTTGTCATTGTTGTTCTTGTTGTCAGGTACATAGTGCTTTTCCTTTTTGTGAGCCTGTAATGTGCACCAGATGTGTTAGTTTTGCTTTATCCCCATACCCATCTTTTGTCATTCAGTGCAAATGCTATTATTGACGTAAAAGAGTAACCCTACGGTATGTTTGTGCGGTTTTCCGACGCATCATTTATACGATCATAACGATGTCTGATCAGGCGAAACCACCCTCAAGGTACACGAAAAGTCACATTAATTCCTGTGACAAGGTGTTTGTTAAGTCTTTGGGGGTAAACGTACACATAAGTTATGATCGACAATTAGACATGTGTCGTATCACCATAGACTTAGCTAATGATGTTAAACATTACAAATAATAATGTCTCTCTGATGTTTTCATCGGTATTACGGCAGAGAAAAAGTGAAACACATGTAAGGATACAGTGCACGCAATGAGTTCATTCTTCTTCTTGTTTTACAGACGAAAGCGGAAACAGAAGGAGCGAAGTTCGGGTTCACCACCCACGAGTTTGCAATCTGAACATAGAAGAGACATATATGAACACCCTCAACTTCGCTTCAAGGTGAACCAACGGTTAATTTGCTAGATTGTGTTAGTCTGCTTATTCGGGTGTGTCTGTGTTGCCAACTGATGTTTCATGTTTCCACTTTGATGAGCAGACCATGTGTGTGTGTGTGTGTGTGTGTGTGTGTGTGTGTGTGTGTGTGTGTGTGTGTGTGTGTGTGTGTGTGAGAGAGAGAGAGAGAGAGAGAGAGAGAGAGAGAGAGAGAGAGAGAGAGAGAGAGAGAGAGAGAGAGAGAGAGAGAGATTGATTAGTGACTGCTGGTTGTTGTAGCAGTGTGTTCGTTTTCGCTGTCGCTGTCGTTGTCTACCAGTTTGACACACGATAATGATTTAATTTTCATTTCAGCAACCAACCACGAAGAGCAACCCGCTGTGGAGATGACCACATCCACAGAAACGAATGTCGACGTCACTGTGGGAGAGAGAGGTGACTATGACAGTCTACAATACGGAACTGACGACAGGTCTCCCTACGACACACCCGTCTTCGCCAAACAGAGTGACGTTTATGAAAACGCGGATTTGGATACAAAGGATAATGCATAGATATGCTCTATCTAATTAAAGGGCAGTTTCTCTGAAGTTGAATACACTTATTTTTCAAAGAAAATACAATAAACACATTTTTGCTGGTCGTATTTAAATGTATCATATTTGTATTTGCTTAGATTTGTCCATTTGTTTATTTGCTCGTTCGACCTCTCTCGTTTGTTCATTTGTTTATATGTTTGTTTGAAAGGTAAAGCAGTAATTGTGCGAAAACGGTTTGTATGTGGGCTTAATTTTGATTCTGTTTGACAAAATATTTACTCAGATACAAATACAGTGTTTGTTGTACATTATGTGTTTTTGACGTTTTCTTATTTTTTATTTTCTTTCATTAATTAGTCGCAATATTGATTTATGTTTATCTTAAACCTGTTGTTCTTCGTTGCGCTGTGACTTTTTCCTAACCGCAATAATGTACCCATGGAACCGTATACATACTATGTATATTCCTCTCTCTCTCTCTCTCTCTCTCTCTCTCTCTCTCTCTCTCTCTCTCTCTCTCTCTCTCTCTTTCTCTCTCTGTCTCGCTCTCTAAAACACACACGCACAAAATAACACACACACACACACATACACACTCGCGGACTCCCGAGTATATTCATCTCTATCTCTCTCTCTCTCTTTCTCTCTCTCTCTCTCTCTCTCTCTCTCTCTCTAAAACACACACGCACAAAATAACACACACACACACACACACACACATACACACGCTCGCGGACTCCCCCCCTTTGTTATTGTTCAGTTCAGTGAGCACGATGGTAAAATATACTCACCGGAAAAAGTTAAGGACCACTTACGCAAACAAACACAGCTTCCACTTTTGGTGGTAACCAAACAAAATTGAATCAAATTTGTAACATGTTTAATTCATTATCTCTGCGATCCTTTTCCAAAATATGGTGACATTTCATTCACGCATTACGTGTCAACAAGCTCTCAAACAACATGGGGGTCGATAACAAAATTTGCAAGTTCCGAACAGTTCAGTCATGGGTGTGTCCGCCGCGTTTTGCGATGCCTTCTGCAGTCCTGTTCCGCATCGAGTTTACCAGCTTCCTGCAGAAGGCATGAGGAATGGCCTGTCATTCGATTTGCAGGAACTGAAGCAGTTGCTGTGCAGGTTCCTTGGGGGTGGGTGGTTGTTCCTCACTCGCCTGTTCAGCTCATCCCACAGGTGCTCGATGGGGTTGAAATCAGGGCTGCAGGCCGGCCAGTTCATCCTGGTGACACCAGCCTGCTGGATGAAGTTGTTGACCAGCCTCGCTCTGTTAGGTGTCGCGTTATCGTCCTGTAACACAGCCTGCACACCAATCTGGTGTACAGCGGGAAGAACCAAAGGGGCGACAATCTCATCTCTGTAGCGCTGGCCCGTCAAGTTGCCAACAATGTGGTAGAGGGGGGTTCTGTGTCGAAAACTGAAGGCCCTCCACATCCCCCGCCGAAGGCCACCCTCTCCTGCACCAGACCGTTGTTGTACCGCTCACCCTGACGCCTCCACACACGAGCCCGACCGTCATGATGGTGCAGATTAAAACGGGACTCATCGCTGAACAGCACATCGGCCCATTGCTGGCGTGTCCACCTGGTGTGGTTGAGACAGAACGCCAAACGAGCCTGGCGATGAGCTGCTGTCAGTCGTGGCCGTACAGCTGGACGACGTGATCGCAGGCCAACTTCGTGCAGGCGTTTGCGGCTGGTTTTCGTGCTGACGTTGGTGTTTGTTGCCACCGTCAGCTGGCCCCTGATGATGTTTGCAGTGGTGCCTCGCTGCTGCAGAGCTTGTCTTCTGATGAAGCGATGTTCACGCTGTGTTGTCTTCTTAGGCCGTCCTGACCTGGGCCTCTCCAGAACGCTGTTGGTGGCCTGGAACTTCTGATGCAGCCTGACCACGACAGAATGGGACACTCCAAGTCGTCTGCCCACTTATTGCTTGCTTACGCCGTCTTGCAGTCATGCGATGGCCCGGGCTTTGTTGAAGGTGGTCACCTTTCGTCTGGGAGGCAAAGTGAGAAGATGGTGGCTAGCGGAAAATCGTGGGGCTATAAAGCCTAACTGGTGACAACAGTTCACTCTCAACACATCCCCCCTGCACGTGCATAACGAATTTTTCATCTTTCCCGCCCAGGCTTGCCCACGCGCCAGCGTAAAAATGGTCCACTTTTTGCAGTTTGGCAGTTTCTGTCTCGTGCCCTAGCCAGGCCTCCGTGGACCCCGAGCAAGTTTCCTGCTAACACAGCATTGCTCACCCACTGGTGTGTACGGCCTGACAGCCATTTGGTTTTATAAACTTAGGAACAAGGAGTTTGGCACAGATGAAGTCAGCTGGTTTTTTCAAGGGCGGTCCCTAACTTTTGCCGTTCAGTATATGTAATGTGATGGGCATTTGTGTGTGTGGGTGTGTGGGTGTGTGTGTGTGGGTGAGTGTTTTCGTATATATATATATATATATTCATGAACCGCCTGTTTTACAGTGATGAACTTGTATATACATTGTTTTCAACCATAGGGACAACCCTATCAATTGAGAAAGGAAACTAACTTGCGTCGATCCAGAACTTACCACATCGGATGTTGAAAACAGAAAAACAATTAATCTACTTGCTAACGTATTAACATGTCACCGCACATAAGCGGGCATGTAAATCTGCATGTGCCCGTTAATACAAAAATATGTATGTGTGTGTGCGCGCGCGCGCGATTGCGTGTGCGTGCGTGTATGTATATGTGCGTTGGGTGCGTGTGTGTGGATGTACCTGTGTCAGTGTGTGTGTCTGTGGGTACATGATGATTATTCAGGGGTGTGTGCTAGCACGTACGAACGCACTCAGTGTAGCGTGAACCAACCTCACGAGTTATCTTTTCCTGAATAGTTCCGTATTCTCTCCCATGTTGTACTCAAATTGCCTGCTTTTAGTACCGTCGTTCCGGCTGGATTTTCTCTTTTCTGATGGCTCGGATGTGATGTAGGAACATGATTATGTATAGTTAAGAGCTTCCGCCGGGATAGCACCATATTTCCGAGCCAAAACGAAAGTAATTTGATGGTGAAAAACGTAAATACAAAGTCAATGATAGTTTTAAGGCTATTTACAGAGCGCGCAGCCCTTAATAACTGTTTTCTTTAAATACTTCGAAATATTTTCTGTAAGATAAGTTATAAATCCAGCCAAAACATTTAGCAGAACATATTGAAAAACAGCTGGGAAAGACCTCTCCCTACGGAAATTTGCGATCCAAGGGCGGGCAACTCTGCCGGTGTTTACCGCCATTTTGATTTCTTGGAACGACGTCTGTTGACGGCGTTGTTAGTTAGATCTACGAAGCAGTTTCCGTCTTCTGAACAAGTAAGTACTGTCTTTTCCTGCATATATACATTTGAAATCAATTAATTTAAAAAAAATGAAGGTTTTAAATGAATCTTTGCAAGCATTTATGAATCCTTGAAGTTGAAGGATTCTTCCGCAAAATTGAAACAACCCGAAACTTGTGTTGACTGTCGAGTGTCGTGACTTCACTTGTCCCCGACCCCAGTTCTGATTTATATTTTCAACAATCACAATGAAATCACTCGAATGTCGGATGGTTAGATCGTTTGAAAACACTTCAATAACTGAGGTACATTGCAGTCACATGTATTTTTGTTAATATTGCAGATCATATTCTGTCCGTGTCCCGTTAAGGTGTTTGACATGTCCGATACTGACTCCTCCCAGTCCTCCTGGTCGGACAGAATTCCACCCTCGCTTGTGGATTCACTTGCTGAAGTATGACATTGTTTCTTTAAAACTAAGTTTGTTTGTTCGTTCATGGGCTGAAACTCCCACGCTTTTATGTGTATGACCGTTTTTACCCCGCCATTTAGGCAGCCATACGCCGCTTTCGGAGGAAGCATGCTGGGTATTTTCGTGTTTCTATAACCCACCGAACTCTGACATGGATTACAGGATCTTGTGCTTGCGTGTACACACGGGGGTGTTCGGACACCGAGGAAAGTCTGCACACAAAGTTGACTCTGAGAAATAAATCTCTCGCCGAACGTGGGGACGAACTCACGCTGACAGCGGCCAACTGGATACAAATCCAGCGCGCTATCGACTGAGCTACATCCCCGCCACAAACTAAGTTATAATGAACATTTAAAAGCTACGTATGAAATACGAGTGAATTTAAGTTCAAGTTGTTAAACAGGGCCATAATGGTGAACTTTTATTTATGTCAGAATCTTTGACTTGATGAAGGAGGACAGCTATGATGAAAGAAGAAGATGGCTGAGTGTAATCCCAAGTCAAGATAACATTTCAAGCTACTTTATTTTAATTTAGTTACCCAGGGAATTCTAGCTGATTCCAACAGGTTGTAAAACTAATGATCATGCATAGCAATGACACAGCTTCATTTCAGGGCAAACAGTCTAAATCATGTGGTTATAATTATGTTCAGACCCTGGTTTCCAGTACTGACGAGGAGCCTGAAAGTGAAGCAGAATCAGTTATAAATTATGAGTGAGTATATAATATACATGTAACCTTTTAACTTAGATTATGATTTTAATGTTTTATTTATTTTTCACGGAGTTTGCAGGTTGAAGCACATGCCACACTACGTGAATGTAGATTTCTGTCACAGTTTACAAATAACAAATAAACTAGTTCTAAGCACAATATACTTCATAAAGTGCAAGGTTACAATGACAGTAATAAACAATTTAATTGGCCGTCACAAGCAATTGTGGCAGTATAATTTTTGAATTTCCACAGGTGGTGATTTTTTTTTTATCAGTTGCACCTCTTGTTTCCAATCATAAACAACTTTCAACAAGACATATATATTCAATTTTTTCAGAGAGTTACTGTGCCGCTGTGGTGAACCATTTAATCATCAGTGGGCCCCAACTGATGCTTGTGACTGTGACAGTGACACATCAATCACTCCTGTAGTTGTAAGATGATCCATTTGTTTGTTTTCTTTTCTACATGTTTTCAATTTTATCGGGCTGGGTGTGGCACAGTATTTTTGTTTGAGTGTTTACCTTGAAAATCCTGTTTTACAAAATGTTGATGGTTTAGGTAACAAATTATTTATTGGTTTTCCAACCATTTTAATTTTTATTTTCATGCTTCATGTAAATTGTAATTATCTTCTTTTATTCTTTCTTCATATGACATGGTTTAGTTGTTGAACGTAATTATTCCTGCCTTTCTTTACTTTCTTTCTTTATTTGGTGTTTAACGTCGTTTTCAACCATTCAAGGTTATATCGCGACGGGGAAAGGGGGGAGATGGGATAGGGGAAAGGGGGGATAGGGGATAGAGCCACTTGTCAATTGTTTCTTGTTCACAAAAGCACTAATCAAACAATTGCTCCAGGGGCTTGCAACGTAGTACAATATATGACCTTACTGGGAGAATGCAAGTTTCCAGTACAAAGGACTTAACATTTCTTACCTACTGCTGGACTAAAATCTTTACAAACATTGACTATATTTATATATACAAGAAACACTTAACAAGGGTAAAAGGAGAAACAGAATCTGTTAGTCGCCTCTTAACACATGCTGGGGAGCATCGGGTTAATTCTTTCTCGTCCCAACCAATATGGGACTCCCCCTAACCCGCCTGCCTTGGCTTTCTGCGTTGGCTTCATATATGTCTTGTTATTGATGTAACTGTGTAAGTGTAGGAATAGGAAGGGAAATTGTGGATCATTATTACAAATTTTTTTCAGAACCTTGATGTTGATTCCGAGCGAGTCTGGAGCGAGTCACTGCAGACCCCAGAGTTTTTGAGACATGATGTAGGTTACAACTAACATTCTTATATATACTTCAACAATTTGTATATAGACTAATAAAGGCATTCTGAATGTCACTGGTTCCTCACCAACTCCAAGTCATTGATATATGTACAAATCGATGTCAACGGTATATAACCTACATAGACAGTGAAAACTGGAATACAACATGTACATCATCAAGATATATGTTTTTGTTGTTGTTGTTATTACTTTTGACGTTATAATTTTGATTGAAAGAGCAAGCATAGTTATTTTTCATTAGTAACTTTTGTTTGGCTTGCAGTGTTAATGCCTCTATTAAATGTCATCGCTTATCGCTTTATGTTTATGCTTGTGATCTTCTGCTTTCAGGCTAGCACCGGTACATTGACTCAAACTCAAAGTGATCATCTTGCTTCTTCCAGCACGGTATGTACTCATTTTAATTAAGCTGTTGACATTGAATAGTAATAATAATAACAAAAATAGATTAAAAAAACTAAGTGCCCATCAAAAGACCTCAAAAATATAAATAGAAGTTCATAATTACTTTTTGATTGTAATCACCATTTCATTCCATGTATACAAATAGTGTTTTAATATTTGTTTCCAATAAATCATTGTACAGAATCCTCGTGAGCTGGGAGGTAAGTACTCAAACTGTTAACACTGTGAAACATGTTGGGACTCAAACGATGAACCAGTAATGTATCTCCCAGCATATCCTTGTCTTCTTCTTCTTCAATTTTCGGACCGCCTTCATTTTGAAGATATTTTGTGAACAATCATCCAAGTGAAATGTACAAATTACACTTATTTTTTCGCCTGAGAGACACTGTGTAAATTTTTCTTCATAATCATCAAAATGGATGCCGCAAAACACAGGCTGTCAACATCATTAAACATAGGTTTCTCATCACCGTTTAGCAATGCTGATGTGTTGGACATTTGTGGAAAATTATCAAAAATTTCAGATAAATCCATAGCTTCTATAACTGATTTTGCAACTGCTCTTGGACTGAACAGAAATGTGCTGTCTATGCGTGTTAGTTCTCTACAAAGAAAAGTGAGACCTTTAATGGGGGAAGCAAGAAAAGTTACACTTCGGGCCTTATTTAATGTCCTGGAGCCATCATCAACAGCAGGAATTAGTTCACCTTCAACAACAGTTTCAACTACTTTTTGGCAAACTGTAGAACAAACCAAAGAATCGGTTTTGAACAGTAGTCTTGAAGAAGAACGGGACACAAACTGTAGTTTAATTTCCCAAAACACGGCTCTAAAAGAAACTATCAAAAATAAGAAGCAAGAAAAGAAATTGTTGAAACGAAAACACTGTCGGCTCCTAACTAGGATGCAAAAGTATAAGGAAAATACGTCACAAACAATTCAACAAATCAATGACCTGTTGTCAAAAGAATCAAAAGAAAAGCAAAGCTTGTTGAAAAAAGTCAAAGAACTCAAGAAGAAAAATAATGCATTGGAAGAGAAGGAAGTTGCTTTCAAGTCAAAACATGAAAACCTTTTGAAGGTTTGTGAAAAGATGGTGTTAAAAAGTGAGAAAATACCTGATGTTTGTGAGGAAGAAAAGAAAAAGGAAGATACAATAAATAACCTGAAAGAAAGTATAGTCTACTTACAAAGCTTGCTTCAAGATGAAGCCAACACTGTTATTGAGACAACAAAAGAAGATGGATACACATATAACACTGATACAGTGTTGTGTGTGATGGAGCTACTTGAAAAAGGTGTGGGAGTCCACAACGTTTCTGACGTCATGTCTACTGTTTCTCAGCTGTGTGGAAAGACTCTGTCAAAGCTACCCTCCGTTACCTCTATCAATCGGATGGCAGATCGCCGCGGGAGTCTGACCAGGCAGCAGATTGCTGATGTGCTGACAGAGGAGTCTGACACAACACTTTTGTCTGATGAAACAAGAAAGAGAGGGGACACATTTGAAGTCTTTGTTGTCAGAGGCGGCGAAAAGGAGATTGTTGTTGGTTTAAGAGACATGATTGACAAGAGCGCGGACAGCTGCTTGAGTACATTTAGAAACATATTAGATGACATAGAAGAATCAACGTCTACAAATGCAGGTCACACAATACTGACAAACCTGAAAAATACAATGTCTGACAGAGCGGCTTCTGAAAAAAAGTTCCACCGGCTGTTGCACGATTACAGGGAGGAGGTTCTACCGGAAATGCGTGACAACTGGGAACAGCTTTCAGACAAAGAGAAAGAAAATCTGGCGCAAATGAACAACTTCTATTGTGGCCTACACCTGCTTGTCAACTTTGCAGAAATCAGCAACAAAGTCATCAAAACCTTTGAGGCATCAAGGAAAGCTGCTGATCCAGCTGATGGTGACAGTTCAAAGAGAGATGAAAGTGGTGGTGTGCGTGTTGTGCGTCAGACTTCGAAATGCTTGGCCAGAGGAGCAGATGAAAAAAGCGGGTGTTTTTCTCAGTTTAAAACTTTTTTGCTGATGAGAGAGGACAAGGATGGAGAGGAGAGCATGAACAGAAAGAAACTGACAACCCTGCTTGTTCCATTTCGAGGAAACAGATTTAATATTGTGTTTTTTAACGCAGAAGTTGTTTTCTACCTTCATGAAGAAATCAAGGAATTTTTCAGCAGTGCACACTCGCCATCAAACAACCTCCAGCGAGCAGTTTTTGAAGATCTTCAAATTGAACTGAACCTGGCCATCATCAAAGCACTTGGCATCTGCTCCAAGGTGGTTACAGGTCCTTTTTGGAGAGCTCTGGAAGAAAAGGGAACAACGCTTCAAGATGCAAATGTTGTTTATGCTCAACTCCATGATTTTCTTCGCGAAGCCCGGGATGATGCCACTGATGTGACGCGGGGTGAACTTGCACCTTTCCCCTTGTTAGTCAACAGAGATGCCGTTCACAAGCGTCATATGTCAGAGGATCCCTTTGACAACATTGTTTGTACGGTGCTCCAAGTGATCTTCCGAGCTTGGCTGGACCTCCTCATCAAGGCTGCAGGGGACCACTTACCTGGGGGACGCCACTCAGTTGTGGATGAACGTTTGGCTTCAGAAACGGCATCAGTACCTCGACACAACAAGACTCCCGAACGCGTATTTGGGATGCTAGATGCGCTCATTAAGTTCCGGCCTGTGGCATCTACACTCTGTAATGAAACCTTCGTGATGTTCGCTCTCAACAAAACCAGGGAGTGGTTGGACTCGTTGCCCCCTGAAAAGCTGAACGCATACATGGATATATCCAGACCAGAAGGTAGAGCAATGAGAGAAAAATACCAACAGCGCCTGAAGGAGATTGAAGAAAAACGAAAGCAGTCTCTACACCAAAAAGTACTTGCAAAAGAAAAAAAAGAGCAGAATCGAACTGCAGAAAGACTGACAATTGTGGACAACATGTTGTTCTACGGGCTGTGTCAACACCCTCAACAAGTAGACACAATGCTTTCCTCCATTTCCACCAAGAAGGAAAAGATCAAAGCTCTAAAAACACAGGTGACATTTCGCAAAACAATATTGCAACAGCAGGCAGATAAACACTTGTTCGCGTTCAGTGTCCAAGGCAAGCAGCTAAACGTGAAGGACCTTTCAGCAAATGTGAAAACTTTGATCTGCCAGTGCTTGCAAGACGCGCAGCCATCTGTCTCGCCGTTTGTAGGAAAGTGGGTCCGCCATTTCCAAATCAAAGATGGAAAGCGAACACCCTTTCGTGGCAGGGTTATTTCCTCCGTCCCAGGATATCCCAAGTGGCACAATGTTGTGTATCAGCATGATCCTGCTGTTTATGCGTATAAACTACAAGAGGACTTTGAGGCTGGTGATCTGCATGTATTGGAAGGTATCATTGAATTGATTCTTAAAATGATTGAATTAATTCCTGCTATCAAGAATTGATATTTTGAAACATGATTGCATGCTTTATTGCATGCTTTATGCTTTAAAATGCATCTTCAGTTATTTCTACAGTGGTCACCGCTGAATAATGTCATTTCAAGACATAGAAAATGTGGTCTTGTTATGCTACATATACTACATGACTTTATATGCATGTATAGTCAAAATGTGGCTGGTCCAAGAAGTTTGGCATTATCTAGCGGTGCAACTGTCTTTGATCTGCATTAGCAATGAAACTCAGAATAAAATTTGTCTTGCATGGGAATGGTCAGCGGATTCGCTGATTTCAAAGTTTGTTTTTCTTTTACCCTTTAGCAAAAAGGATTTGGTCAATGACGTTCATGAATGAAAAGTAACATTTTTAGTGAAAAACAATTATCCTACGAAAGTCAAATGTTTAGCGAAAAACAATCCTAAGAAAAAAAAATTGGAGTTTTTTATATTCCACAATTCCCATGCACTTTAAAAGAGCATGCCAAAATCAAGCAGTGATTTTGCATCTTTATTTTGCTATTTTCTTCTGGTTATTTGTATTATATACCCCCCGCGGGCTAGGGGGAGTTCCATATTGGTTGGGACGAGAAAGAATTTACCCGATGCTCCCCAGCATGTCGTAAGAGGCAACTAACGGATTCTGTTTCTCCTTTTACCCTTGTTAAGTGTTTCTTGTATAGAATATAGTCAATGTTTGTAAAGATTTTAGTCAAGCAGTATGTAAGAAATGTTAAGTCCTTTGTACTGGAAACTTGCATTCTCCCAGTAAGGTCATATATTGTACTACGTTGCAAGCCCCTGGAGCAATTTTTTGATTAGTGCTTTTGTGAACAAGAAACAATTAACGAGTGGCTCTATCCCATCTCCCCCCTTTCCCCTATCCCATCAACCTTGAATGGTTGAAAACGACGTTAAACACCAAATAAAGAAAGAAAGAAAAGAAAGTTGTATTATATGTGTATTACAGTACACTACATTTGGGTGTGCACGTTAAAGATCCCACGATTGACAAAAGGGTCTTTCCTTGGAAAAATGTATAGACATAGATAAAAATGTCCACCAAAATGTGACTTGGAATAATGGGCCATGAAAAGTAAATACTCGCCGTAATGGCTTCAGATTTACTGGCCAATGTTAATGCGTGATATATTGTGTAAAAAATTCTATCTCACACGGCATACGCGCTTTGAACTTCTAATAAGGCGCTCTATAAATGCCCTTTATTATGATTATTATTGCCTGTTGAAGACCCTGAAAGAGGATCGGGAATTTAATAATATTTGGTCTTTTTCCAAAATGTTTGTGGAATAGTATTTTTTTCTTTTCTCAGCCAAAAAATGACAAGTCATGACATAATGCATACAGCATAAACTATTGCAATAACAGCCACCTCTTCCTATAGTATACCAACGCCCCCCCCTTCTCCCCCACCCCACCTCCCTCTGTTTGGCTGCATCTAATTACTAATTTGCTGTAAAATAATACCGTTGTGTTTTCTCTGTTCAGATGCTGTTGACTCTCCACCATCTGGTGTCAAAGACCCTCCACCAGATTTTCCTTTGCCACCATGGAAGAAGCCTCGACTGGATTTTTAAGATTGCAGCTCTGGCCTGGAGGTTCACCGGCAGATTCTCAGGGATGCGCTGCTTCGAGTCACGCAAGCCATCACTGCTGCCAAGGTCGAGCACTTCCACGACCGCATCGCCAACGCCTCTTCATCCAGGGAGCTGTTCTCCATCATGTCCTCTCTCCTGGGCTCCTCCACCGCTGCCCCCTTACCCACTGCTCACCCACCACAAGATATCCCGGAGTTATTCTCGGAGTTCTTCAAGGACAAGATTGACAAGCTTCGGAGAACACTCGATCAGCAGCCCTTCGTCCCGTCCCCACCCTCCCCCTCCCCCTCCTTCTCCGGCTCCCCCCTCACGTGCTTTCAGCCTGTCACTCAAAACCACGTCAAGCTACTCATCACCAAGACGGCCATCAAGACCTGCGAGCTAGACCCCCTGCCAGGCTTCCTCTTCACCAAGTGTCTGAACAAGCTCCTGCCGTCTATCACAGATATCATCAACATCTCCCTGGCCACAGGCGTCGTTCCCGACTGCTTCAAGTCTGCCGTTGTCCGCCCACTCATCAAGAAGCCCGGCCTTGACGTTAACGAGTTTAAGAACTACCGTCCTGTGTCCAACCTGCCCTTCCTCTCCAAGCTTCTGGAGCGTATCATCCTGGAGCAGTTGAGCGCCCACCTGTCTCGGAACTCGCTGATGCCTGTGTACCAGTCAGCGTACCGCCCTCACCACAGCACCGAGACGGCGCTCCTGCGAATCACCACGGACCTCCTGAACGCAACAGATACCGGTCTCGTCTCTGCCCTTGTGCTGCTGGACCTTTCCGCGGCCTTCGACACGATCGACCACCAGCTACTCGTCAGTTCCACGTTCGGCATTCACGACACCGCCCTCTCTTGGTTCCGGAACTACCACCGCTCTCAGACTGTCACCACTGATTCGTTCTCTTCTCAGCCTGTCCCTGTTCGCTTCGGCGTCCCACAAGGGTCTGTCCTCGGCCCTGTCCTTTTCACCCTGTACACCCAACCCCTCTCCCTGGTCATCGAACGCCACGGCTTGAACTACAACTCGAGGGTCTTCGGATCCACAGGACTTTTGAAGACTCAGCCGGTAAAGCTGATTTTGAAGGAGGGTTCAAAGCCATACGGTGTGTCAACAGCGCGTCGAGTACCTTTCCCTATCCAGAAACAAGTCAAGGAGCAGCTTGACAAGATGGAGAGGGATGGGGTCATCAAGAAGATGACAGAAGCGACCGACTACTGTGCGCCGATCGTCCCAGTCCGGAAGTAAGGAGGCAAAATAAGAATATGTGTGGACTACAAGAAACTAAACAAAAACATCAAGCGGCCACATCTTATTCTGCCAAATCTGGAGGATATTGCGCCACAACTGAAGAACTCCAAAGTGTTCACCACTTTTGATGTTTCAAGTGGATTCTGGCAGGTGCCGCTTGACAAAGACAGTGCTCACCTCACGACATTCATCACCAGCTTCGGTCAGTACTGTTTTCTCCGGTTACCTATGGGCATCAACGTGGGACCAGAGGAGTTCCAGCGCAAGATGTCGGAGACGATGAATGGACTCAGAGGGTGTGAGGCCATCATGGACGACATTCTCATTCACGGGGAAACACAGAAAGAGCACGACGAGAGACTGTCGCAGGCGCTGAAGCGAATCGAGGTGTCAGGCTTGAAGCTGAATCGTGACAAGTGTCACTTCAGTAAGTCAGAGGTAGCGTTATTGGGACACAGAATCAGCAGTGATGGCATACGACCCGACCCAGGAAAAGTGGACGCTATAACAAAGTTAGTGCCACCAAAGAACGTGACTGAACTGAAACGCGTAATCGGCATGATCAACTACCTTGGCCGATTCACCAAAGACCTGTCGATGACAATGAAGCCGATGACAGACCTACTTCGGAAGGACGTTCAGTGGAGATGGGACAGCACACAGAGCGAAGCCTTCGAGAAGGTGAAGCTCATCATCGTTAATCTACCCTCGCTCCTGTTCTACAGTGTGGATCGACAGACTGTAGTATGTGCTGACGCAAGCAGTTTTGGCCTCGGTGATGTGCTCTTACAGCAAAATGACAGCGGTGACCTTGAGCCAATTGCATTTGCGTCCAGAACAATGACCCCAGCAGAACAGCGCTACAGTCAAATTGAGAAGGAATGTTTGGCGAGCGTTTGGGCGTGTGAGAAGTTCTACAAATATGTGGGAATGTCGGGTGGAAGGACAAGGATATATAGCACAGGCAGAGGAGCATACAATTAAGACACCGAAGACAGAGGTTGCTTTAACTTATCTTTTATTGAAGGGAATGTAACTAAAAATAACCACTCAGGTAGCTTATCTAAATCAGAAATATTCCAAAACAGTTTAGCTAAATCTGGTAGCAACCAGAGACAATGCTTTAAGTTATAATTTAGAAACAATAACAGAACTCTAATACAGACCAGAACTAGGAATTATGAATCCTGGTATTTACCAGTACCAGAATCAGCTAGAAACAGTGTTATAAGGTAATTATTCTAGTAGCAACCAGAAATAGAAACTATGAATTCTGGTAGCAATTAAACCAGAAACAATATATGTAGGTAAGACAAGAATTTCTGGTGTAAACCAGAAATAGAAACTATGAATGCAAGCCTAGAATTGTCTGGTGCAAACCAGAAATAGTGTAATAAGGTAATTATTCTAGTAGCCAGAAAGCAGTGTAAAGAAGAAGGCACTAAAAGAAAAGAAAATACAATTATAAACAACATGCCTTCTAAGTCACACATGACATAATACAAAGCACAACCCAATGAATGTAACATTTGTCAAAATAATCATGACAAATATAGACAAGTAACAATACAGCCAAAATCCTGCAGACACAGCATTCTCTGAAAGAGAATCCACAGTGAGTTAAACAACTCCACAACAGCTAATGTCAAGGGAAGTAACCAACATCTTCCCCTAGGCCTAAGCCTTGCATAGGAAAATGCTTTGCATAAATTAACCAACTGCATGAACCGCAACTGCACAATAATTGTTATTATTAAGCATGTTCATCGCCATGAAGACACATCTTCATTGAGTTGAATAATAACGGCAAGAATAAGAAAGATAACTCAGGCATGGGGTAAGCGCAAGCTCCCATGCTTCAAAATGAAGCGTTTGACAACAGTCTATTACTTTACAGGGAAGCGCGACTAAATCATAACGCTTTAGATTAAAAGTCTGTTTTGCATCTATGCGACTGCACAAAATGTTAGGTTTTTATTTAGTCGCAAAGCTCTTCGGTAGGCAACCGCCTTTAAAGTGCAACATGGGAATTGATAGTTAAAAATGTGCATCAGGCTGTAGACAATATCTTCCTATTGTCTGAGATCTTAACTCAGAAGATCTCTATCATTCTCACAAGATTAGTAAAAAGGAATGACAATCAAAGTTCACAAGACTATGTACAGGTAAACAAAGTAATACAAATGAAGACTAGCAACATATCAGAGTATGAAAATGCATGTGACAAACAGAGTAGAACCAGTAGAGTGACACAGGACAGAATACATAACATGACAGTGGCTGACACAAAGCCTGACAAAGGACAGGGAGAGAGAGAATCAGGCTAACACATTTAGTCTGAATAACAACCAACACCCAGGTTGCTTTAGGTATGAACAAGTAGTTAACTATATATAGCTTCAGATGTTATCCGGCAATGGCTGTGGATTGAATAAATTCTTAACTGCGAAAATGAGCAGGGAAGGTAAGCTGCGCATGTGTACAAGTTATGCTTAGGTGTCTTGATCTTGATCTTGATGGTTACGCTGCTGGGTACCAGAAGACTGGCATAAATGCAGCGGGGGAGAGTGCGGCAGCCTAATGGTGGTCGGCTGCTAGCTTGGCTTTAAAGATGCCAATGCTTTTGGAGGTCACAATATTGTCCTCAAGTAAATTTCAGTCTTGTGCCGTCTTCACAAAAAAGGAGTTCCTAAACTGATCAGTGCGGCCTTGGGGCACTGAATAGGGTCTAGAGTTGTTTCTTGAATACTGTGAGACGATGTTGGATGTGTGATGGTCAGAGTGTCTCACTGGCCTGATTTTACGGCCTTGCTTCTGCTCAGTTAAGAACTGGTGTGATGGTAGTGCCGGTACCAGCCCCTCAACCACCCTATAGAAGAACGTCAGACGGAGTTGTTGACGTCGCTGTTGCAGAGGTTGGAGTCCAGTTTTCTCTAGGAGTCTGGTGACGCTGCCGGGGGTCGGCGACCTGAAGTCGCCTGTGATAAACCTCGAAGCTTTGCGTTGTACGCGTTCAATGCAGTCGATGTCTTTCTTCAGGTAGGGGTCCCAGACAACCGCACCATACTCCAAGAGGGGACGCACAAGGGAGAGGTAGGCCTGCTGACGGCAACGAGGCGGGCAGCGTTGGAGGTTGCGGCGGAGAAAGCCGAGGGTGCAGTTAGCTTTTTTAGTGATAGAAGAAATGTGGGGGCTCCATTTCATGTCGTCTGAGAGGAGAATGCCAAGGTAGGGTGTGGATCTAACGTTTTGGAGGATGCTGTTGTCCAGTTGGTAATAGAAGTCAAAGGATTTGTTTATACTGAGGATATAGCATTTAGAGGCGTTGAAGCGCATGCCCCAGGTAACCGCCCACTCTTCGAGGTGTCTGAGTCACTCTGAGGTCTTGTTGCAGGGATTGGTGGTCCGTGAAGGAGTTTATTTCCCTATAGAGCAGGCAGTCATCGGCGAACAAGCGGACGTGGGACGATACGGAGGCTGGCAGGTCGTTAATATGGACAAGGAAGAGTAGTGGGCCGAGCACCGTCCCCTGCGGGACGCCAGAGTCTAATGTAGTTGATTCGGATGAAGTACCCTCGAGTACAACTTTCATGGAGCGCTTAGTGAGGAAGGACGTGAGCCAGTTGAGTAGGGGGCCGTTTATGCCATAACAGGAGAGTTTGTGGAGAAGGTGGGGGTGGGGAACAGTGTCGAACGCTTTAGAAAAATCAAGCACAGCGACATCTCTTTGTTTTCTTTGGTCGAAGGTGGTCAAGAGGTCGTGGGTTGTGGTGAGAAGTTGGGTTTCGCATGAGAATCCGGAACGGAAACCATGGTTTAGATGCGTGAGGATGTTATGCGAGTCAAGATGTGTGAAGATGTGGCGGCATATAATATGTTCTAAAAGTTTGCAAGGGATGGAAGTGAGGGAGATGGGACGATAGTTCGCGGGGAGGTGGCGATCACCCTTTTTGAATACACAGATGTTGGCCTGGAGCCAGTCGGAAGGGAGAGAACCACTATCCAGGGATCTCTGGAAGATAGCACGGAGAGCAGGTGAAATCTGGTCGGCGCAGGTCTTTTCCCCAAACTGAAATGGCGGGGAAAAGGGACACACCGAACAGAGGGAAAATAGTGGAAGGGGGCCGCTCTGTCATTTCACGGGGGACGCCGATCAAAATGGCGGGCACTACAATCTTACATCAGCCAATTAACCGTCAACGACATATGGCTTGAAATGCAAAAACATGATAAAACACATGAAACACAACACATCACAAAACTTCATAAAGCATGTCATGTTGCCGTACACTTCGCCTATACACAGTTACGGTTACAGTGCTGGAAACAAAGAACGATCCTCAGCGAAGCGAAAACTGAGAACTTCTTTGTTCATCAACCCAACTGGCTAAGAAGCGGAATTCCGTCCAGCAAAGAAAAATAACAAAAAACAGTCATATAGGTTTTCGCATCCATGGGAGGTAATCGGAACCGACCAAACAGACTGAGCCAGTAGCGCGACATATGTCGTGACAACCAGGTGACAGTATACGTAAAGTAGCGCGCCATATGTCGCGACAACCAGCCTAAGGGTTAACAGAGAGAAAAATAACAAAAAACAGTCATATAGGTTTTCGCATCCATTAGAGGTAATCGGAACCGACCAAACAGACTGAGCCAGTAGCGCGACATATGTCGTGACAACCAGGTGACAGTATACGACCCCGGAAAGTTTACAGGCCTTAAGAGTTATTTCTTTAAATGTCTGTGGTTTATTATCCAAAATGAGATACCTTGACTTTGAGGATGTATTTTCTTGCAATGATGTTATTTGTTTAACTGAAACCAAACTGGATGATGTCGATTAGTGTGAGGTTGACGGTTTTGTCTGTTTTAGAAAAAGCAGAAATGTATGTAAGCGTAAATCAGGCGGAGTCGCAGTCTATGTGAGAAAAGAATACATAGATGGCATTCAGATTGTTGAGCACATTTCATTTAGAAAGAGGATTGATGAAAAATTACACTGGAAGGCTCGCCATATGCTAGACTAAACGCCTTTCAGGAAATAGAGGAAACTATTTTGTTTTTGGGCATATATTAATATAACATATTAATTGTTGGGGATTTGAATGCCAGGACCGGGGAAGTAAAAGATTTTGTGGAGGATTGCCAGGAGATGGACGAAATGATTGATAATGTTTGGTCTATGGATATCATTAGAATGTATGGAATAAGACAAATTAGAAGTTCAATGGATAAAGTAATAAATAACTTTGGTCATTCCCTGATTGATTTTTGTAAAAGCCAAAGTCTGTTGATTGTGAATGGTAGGATGGGTGCTGATGAAGGAGTAGGCAAGTTAACATGTAAGAATGCTAGCCTAGTTGACTATGTAATTGCCTCCCCAAATGTATTTTCACTTATTGATAGTTTTAGCGTTGGTGAATTTGATGAATGTATGTCTGAAATGTACTTTGCCCTGTGCACTTTAGTCTTTCTGTAGGCCGTGTTGATGGTCTAAATGCTGAAGATAAAAAAAGTAAAGTTAAGGATGATTGTTTTTTAGCGTTGGTGATTTTGATGAATGTATGTCTGATGTACATTGCCCTGTGCACTTTAGTCTTTCTGTAGGCCGTGTTGATGGTCTAAATGCTGAAGATAAAAAAGTAAAGTTAAGGATGATTGTTTTTTAGCGTTGGTGATTTTGATTAATGTATCATTGTATGTCTGATGTACATTGCCCTGTGCACTTTAGTCTTTCTGTAGGCCGTGTTGATGGTCTAAATGCTGAAGATAAAAAAAGTAAAGTTAAGGATGATTGTTTTTTAGGGTTGGTGATTTTGATGAATGTATGTCTGATGTACATTGCCCTGTGCACATTAGTCTTTCTGTAGGCCTTGTTGATGGTCTAAATGCTGAAGATAAAAAAAAGTAAAGTTAAGGATGATTGTTTTTTAGCGTTGGTGATTTTGATGAATGTATGTCTGATGTACATTGCCCTATGCATTTTAGTCTTTCTGTAGGCCTTGTTGCTGAAGATACAAAAGTAAAGTTAAGGATGATTGTTTTTCTGCTGATGTTGTAAAATCAAGATGGAAAGTTGGCAAAGAACAGAATTTTGTGCAATGTATTGATGATGAACAAATTATGGCAGTTGATAGGCGCTTGAATGAATTGGCAACAAATATGAATTGTGTTTTGCAAACTGATGTTGATGACTTGACAAAAAAATGTATGTAATCTGATGTTGGATGCTGCGTGTAGATTAGATATGTTGAAAAAACCTGGAAATAAGAAATGGAAGCAGAAAGTGTCTGGTACAACGACGTTAAACACCAATTAACTAACTAACTAATACATTTCTAATGCTTCAGTAAGCTGATTATGCTTAATGCAATCATTCATTATCATTACAAATCATAATCTAGCTTTTCAAACATAAAATTAGTGTTGTAAAAGGAGTCTGTCATCATTTAAAGGGAAAAACGCAGCAAAATTGTGAAACACAAACAAAGAAACATCTTTTTTTTTTACTCCTTACAACAATCTTTGTTCAGGGTGGTGTTTTTTTTTGAAGAAGTATATGTAACCCAATATTGTTGTGTAATTTTCAACTGCATTGTGATCAAATCTTGTCTGTATTGGGACGGGGACGCGTTTTTGCATAAACGTCAAAATGGGGTACTGATAGTCCGTCACTTTAAAAATTCACAGTAAATTCACCGTTCCATATTTTGTAATTCTGCTTTTGGAAATGATATTCTAAAGCATTGAATATTATTATCAAATAAAAAATAAAAAATAAATAATTAAAATAAAATATCATTGGTTCATGCTACTCAGTGGTCATGCAACGAGCGTTCATGTGCATACTATCTTTCACCTTTACTTGCCTGTTTTGAAGTCCTCAATGTCTCCCACCCACCTTGTTATCATCCAGGTGTTCAGCACTGCATCATCTTTAACAATCCACTTGTTTAGAACTAGACTTTGTTACTGTCTTATTCATTTTTGGAATTCCGGCACGCAAAACATATTACGTCATGTATAATTACGTCATAGACAGACATTGCGTCAAAGGATATTTGTAAACATCGTGCGAGTTAATTATAGAACACCCTGACGAAGGCCACGAGGCCGAAATATTGGTGAAAACGTGAAGGCTTGTTTTGGTTATTTTTTCCATATTTGTTTGTATATATATATATACTGTTCAAAAAAAGAAACGCATAGCTTGTAATATTTGGTTAATTTAGTTATATGGCTACAAGGATATCCACCAAACTGCAGAAAATGTTTATCTGGTCGTCGACCTTTCGTCCATTGCCACAAGTGAGCTCTGCACGTGACGCATGCGTTATCAGTGGCTACAATGTCAAAATTGCTCATTTGGCATGACCACTCGTCATGCTTCAGTGTAATCTCGTGAAACTCGGGGAATATTGAGCTCTCACCATGTCTTCCAAAACCCATAAAAGCGGATTGTTCGCCACAAAGAAATCAGACGACAATTCAGCGACGAAAGATGGCCCGATTGAGCAGAGAAGACCGCCAAATTGCATTGGGTCGTTTACAAGCAGGCCAAAGTCAAAGTGCAATCGCCAGGCACTTCCACGTGTCCCAGAGCACCATCTGTAGACTGTGGGTCAGGTTTCAAGCCACTGGCTCCGTTGCTGACTTGCCACGAGTGGGAAGACCAAGGGCGAAAACTGCTGCTCACGACCGCTTCTTACGGCTCCGCCACCTCCGGAATCGTTTCCTGTCGGCCTCATCTTCTGTCCAGGCTCTCCCCGGGCCACACCGATTATCGGACCAGACCGTGCGGAACCGCCTGCATGAAGCTGGTTTGAGAGCTCGCAGACCTCACAGAGGAGCTGTCCTCACCCGCCGCCATCGCCAGAACCGAGTGCAGTGGGGCAACCAGCACCTTCGCTGGACCGTCCGGAATCACTGGAGACACGTGTGGTTCAGCGACGAGTCCTACTTCCTGCTCCAGCGACATGATGGTCGGAGGAGGGTCTACCGGAGAGTAAACGAACGTTACGCGCCCAACTGTGTGGATGAGGCACCCGTTCATGGTGGTGGAGGCGTCATGGTGTGGGGGGCGATCAATACCGCTGGAAGGAGCACCCTGGTGCACGTCCAAGGGCGCATAACTGCCCAGCGATACGTGGAGGAAATTCTGCGCCCACACGCCCTTCCTCTTCTGGCTGACCAGGATGCCATATTCCAGCAGGACAACGCTCGCCCGCACACAGCACGACTCACCACCCAGTTCCTCACCGACCACCATGTCCAGGTGCTTCCCTGGCCATCCATGTCGCCAGACATGAACCCGATAGAACACCTCTGGGATGAATTGGACAGACGTGTGCGCAGGCGAGAAGAAGCGCCGGCAAATCACCACGATCTATTGCAGGCACTTCAGGAGGAGTGGGACACCATCCCACAGCAAGATATCCGGCATCTGATCCAGTCCATGCCCAGAAGGTGCCGGGCAGTTGTTGCTGCTCAAGGCAGTCACACCCCCTACTGACTTGACAGCCTCGGCACCCAATCGTATTGATTGACTGATTGATTTGAAGATGCAAATGAACTGTGTGTGCATTCAACTGTGTCCATACCAAATTTCAAACAAATAATCTAAATATTGGATTTTCGGTTAATTTTTTCGAAAAATAAAACAAATTTGGCAAGTAGCAACTATGCGTTTCTTTTTTTGAACAGTATATGAGAGATGATGATGATGATGATGATGATGATGATGATGATGATGATGATGAAATGTTTTCTTTAGAAGGATAGAGGTTAAAGGTGTCTTTTGCAACAACCTGACCTTTCTAATAAATGATAAACAAGAAGAACAAACAAACCCAACAAACAAGAACAAACAAACCCAACAAACAAGAACAAACAAACCCAACAGGTCAAATTCGCCAGAAAACTTCTGTTCAATTCGTCTATCACACGCGTTAACATTTTTGGCATTTGGGCCTACGTCTACGTATCATGCTTAGTGCTATTGTCGGCAACTTGACTTCAAAACCGTTGATATTATGTTGTTGATGTCTTGCGTTCATGTACGTTTTGTCGGGTTTGCTTGCTTGCTAAATGCATTTCAATGTCAATGTTCTAATTGCCTGCTGGTTTGCTTGTTTTGTCTGTTTAATTTGTTTGTTTGTTGGGTTTGTTTGTTGGGTTTGTTTGTTCTGGTTTGTTGGTTGTTAAGACTCCAAAGAACATTGGCTATCCTTTCAGTTAGACACACCTTCACTGATAACTGGGAAATGCATGCTCCGTAAATATGTTTACTGATGAAATCCATGTTAATCGACGAAAACTGTCCTCACGCAAAGTCTTCTGCGTTGAAGTCTTGATTTAAGTCATGGTCATATTTGTGTTCAGTGCTGGAGGCGACCTAGATATCAAGCAACAGAACCCGTGTGGGTTTATGAACTCAAACCTGGGATTTTGCAAATGCGTACAATTTCCACTGCTTTGAGGTTTGACAAAATATGACGAAACAAAAACAGAGACTGGGTGCATTGATAATCTACAGACTGCACATATTTGTTAGAGGAAAATAACTTAAAACGTTCAAACTGTAATGTTAAGCTCATCCTGTTGTGTTGTGACATATCATTCCGAACACCAGATCAAACTGTTAAGGGATTGTATGGCGATTTCATGCAGGAGCTGTTCTCAAACAGGAGTGTCTAACTTTTAACAACACAGCGAATGTGCCGTACGTTTTTAGGTCAAATTGGCCATAACACGTCAAAAAACAGCGTCTGAGATACAATAAATGTGTTACAAGTTTAACGCCCGCATTATGTTTTCAAAGAAACTTTCAAACAGACAGTATTCCGGAATATAGAATTCCGTGCACCTCGTTTGGAAACTAACTAAGTGAAAGTTCCAACTGCAATTGAAAACTTGACGGAAGTTTCCTTATTTCGGATCTTAATAATAACATGCACATCATAATTGCCGTTGGATTATCTATTCAGGTCAAGTCTGGAAAAATATGCATCAACAATGTTTCTATCAACCTGTACTCTGACCTTGCCATGAAATACAGACGTATTCAATTTTATCGGATACAAAGTGTGAAGGACTTTGAATGCAACCAAGGTCAGGCTTCCTGGGTGCAATTCTGTTCCGCCCTTTGAGTCACGGAAATTATAGCCGAGGAAAAAAGACAATAGAAAGACGACCTAGTCGCGCACAAAGTGTAATAATTAACGGATTGTCCGTAACTTCGGGTGGGCTGTGTATTTTTTAAAGCTTCAGAAATAAATACATCTGCACAGCTTTATAATAAGAGCAAACTAAAAACAAAGAGCAACCTAGTTTTAAAAAGTCGGACAGGGATGTTTCTTCGAATAAAATATAAAACACACTCTTCCTGACTTCTATTTTGTCTTCGTTTGACTTTTAAACAAACAATACTTTTACCAAATGATGTTTCCTAAAACTTAGAGCCCGTTCACTGTTTGTCACTATCATCGTTTTAACTTTTGTAATTTCTACTCATCTTAAAGAAATATAGGCGAAAGCAGTGGGAAAACAAGTTATGCGACAATAAAAGGGAAACACTGATAGCTTAGTAGTTGTAACCGGGAAAGTTTGGACTCAGAATTCAAAACAGAAACCGGCATAGTGCATCATGGTTGCTGATCAACTATCAAAGGTATTTTGCCTCACACCGCGTCTGCTGTGCAGCACAGGCAAAATCCTCCCCTTTAGCTGCTCGCCAGCTGCTACCAGATACCCCCTGCTGCCAGACATTCCACTCCCACAGGGAAGGCGTCAGTCAGTGGCAGCTGTTGGCACCAGCAGGCTGGCCCTTCTTTGGCCCCTATTAAAAACCCTGGATGTTTACAATTTTCAGTGATCTATTGCAAGTGCTTGGACCTTTTTGGTTTCCCAGGATTAACTGTGTTAGTGAATTGAAACTTTAGAGTATGCACCAGAGCAAAAATGTTTTTAGTTACCAGTATTCTAAATGGAGTTTTTATTGTTGAAAGAGAGCAGGGTTCTGAGTTTTATTCACAGTGGTAGATGTGTTGTTGACAGTTTTGATGCTGTTACATGGGTTCTAACATACTATTCCTACTGTGTTTTGTGGTACCTGATTGTAGGTCTGTATTTTGAACTGTCATGAGCAGTGATGTGTAGGACTTAACTTTGGAAAAAAATAGTTTCTTTAAGGACAAACTGTGATTTGTGCATGTGTGTGTTCATTTTCTGACTGGCAAAGGGACTTGAAAAATGGGTGTGGATTTTTTAGTTGTTTAAGTTCAGCACACTTCGTGATGGAAACTCTTCATACAAAAGAAGCACACTTGGAGAGACTACATTCTCTTTGTCGTGTATGTGGAGAAAGATCAAAAAAGAAATATGACACTCTAGTGAAATTGTGTAGGTATGCCACCGTAGAACTTGACAGCTATCATGGAATAAACATCATGCTTGACAACAGTGACATTCATTCTCAAACATTGTGCAACAAATGTTTTTGCAGGGTGATGAAATTAAAAGGTTCACATGTTCCCTCGAAAATTTCGCTTGATAATGCCTATCAGGAAACACATTCCTTTGTTAACACTCTCAAGGGCCGAGTTCTGGGAATAAACAATGATGAAGACAAGATCAGAGTGCTCATGAAGGAACAGCTAACCATTGTCTCTCCCCTCCTTAGAACAGCAGTGTCAAGTCCAAAGTAATGCAAATTAACCTATATAAACTGGCCTAAATTACCGTGTCTCTTCATGGTTGTGATTTTGTAGAAGTGTGTATGTTCCTTCAAAGACAACAGAAAGGTGTTTTATTTCCTTCTTTGAGAAGTGTCTTTTTTTGTGAAACAAGTCTGAATACTATGTACTGAAAAAGATCTCAGCCTGCTTCTGTGATACAGTTTTAAAGAATTCACTGTCAGCAACTGACTCAGTGACTGACTAATAGAATAACCAGAGTTCTTTTGACACAAACAGTGAATGTGAGAACCCTCTCTCTCTAAGTGTTTACACAAGCAACAGGAGTACCGTTAGCTGCTATCTTGCCTGGCGCGCGGCCCCCCCACAGTGGAGTAATTAACCCCTTCCTGCCCGCGAATAGGACCTGGTAACAAGACTGGTGGTGAGTGATTCTGCATGCTGGCATGCTGTACTTCACACTGCATTCCTAACATTGCTTGTGGGAAATGGACAGCTTGAGTAATTGGGGTGTGAATGGAGTGGAGATTGGAAGAGATTGTGCTGGGACAGGAATGTGTCTGTTTGTATTCTGTCTCTTTGATACACCACACACTCTTTGCATGTACTCTCGACCTTGTCATGCTTGGTATCATTTTAAAGCTGAATGTATCCCCTATTATGCCATGGGTTGCCCGAGTCTATTTGATCGTGTCAGTTGTGTGTGCTTAGTCAAAATACACACTACCCTACTTTCTGGCTGTAGCAGCCAGCACTAGCAGACAGCAGTGGAGCAAGTGTTTTATTTATAGCGGGCCTACTGCCAGGCAATCTCACGCTGCCAGGCCAGCCCAGCTAAAGAGTGAGCTCTGCACAGCAGTGATATACCGATTATAAAGGAATGTACTTTTGTTGTCACCATTTTCCTTCCTCACTTTTGACTTGGCAAGGCCTGTTCGTTCACCAAATTGACATGGCAGGCTTAAGCATCTGACTGTATCATTTGAGAAAATGTATGTGTGTGTGTGTGCGTGTGTGTGTGTGTGTGCGTGTGAGTGTGTGTGTGTGTGTGTGTGTGTGTGCGCTTGTGTGTGTGTGTGTGTGTGTGTGTGTGTGTTGGAGGCACAATAATATCCTATATAGTACGTTTGGAATTAAATCATCTTTACACTTGAGCATATCAAAAACCAACAGTCTGGCTGGTTATTGTGCAGAGTAAATATTCTAGCTGAATTCATTTCGCGAACAAGCATAACCATTATTCAGTTTTGAATGCCTCGATCGGGATTTTTACCTGACAAAACCGCCTCGTCGTTTACTTATAACGCTGCATTTTGCCACTTGAGACTATACATGTTGTGAAACGTGGTCTCTAGATTGACTTTGAGCTAAACTTGTTTCTTGACCACTACTTGGTCATATGCGTCAAACCATCTAAGCAGCAACATCGGATTTCTCACTGTACAGGACAGAGAACAACCTTTCTTTTTGAAATACGAAATTGTTGCAAGAGTGTATTAATAATCCTTGTGACAGTCCAACCATGATAATCGTTTGTATTACTATATGGCATGGAGACGTCCTCCCGGACAAGATTTCTTTTACAGGAGATCAAGATTTTAACGAGATTTGAAGTAAAACAATGTAATGTAAACAGATGACCTTTCTACAGTTTTACTGTGGTAGACCTAAACAGAACGAGTAAACCCGAAACCATCATGTAAACTGAGATATAAAAAACATGCATTGGTCTTGGATGATAACATCGATCGTTGAGATGTTTAAAACACTAACCAACCAACCAACCAACCAACCACTGTTTGAAGTCGTTCCAAGAAAGGTTATGCGCCTGTACGTTTCTTCAAAAGATTTCAGTAAAGCGCTATGCGACTAATACCGTAAACTACCTTGTAAGCTCCCAGTATCGATTAAACGCCCACCTCCTCCTTTTGGTCAAAGTCTGTGTATAGGGTATAGTGACTAGTAAATGCCCAACCCCAAGATTTCGATCAGTTGTGTCAACGGGTTTTATTACTTTGGATGGTGTGGACTGTTCTGCACCCTGCAAGAGGCATTTTCTTTAATGAGAATAAAGACTAGATGCTAAAAGACAGCTATAATATTGATTTAAGACTCTTGCCACTGGAGTATCTGGATAGCCCAGCGAAAAGGATATAAGGATTTGGGAGGCTCTTTTCAATTTGAAAAGGTCTGCTTTGCTTGATTTAAAGGACAGAAAAGTGTTTTAGTACACCATTTCCATCCAAAATAGTTTAGCTTTCTAAAGCAAATTACCCTTTTATTCGCCAGATGGCTTGTATCAGTAAAACTATACAATTATTATCTATTTTGTGTTTTTTAGGATGTGTGTTCATTCAACTATCAATGCGATTAGCGCTGGTTCTACGAACACATGTTCATCTCAGTCACATTTCACAGCGTGCATTTGAATATTAAAATCGTGTTTGGTTTTTATGTTTTTTGTCTATGTAGTTTAGGCAGTCGCACATCGCAAGAAAGATACATCGTACAGGTTCGCTCTTTTGTGCACATAAACATATCATATTTAAATGTTTGTACCAAGAAACCATGCAAATATCACCATTTTTATTGAGGAACTGATCCTGCACAGGGCACAGTACCTCACTTTGGGAAAAAAAATCCGTGCATAAGTTGGCAAGGCGCTTACAAGGTAGTTTACGGTAGTTACCCGCTGGAATCATAGGAATGGCAATGAAACATACTTACACTATTTATTTTACTAGCCCACATAACAGGATCCGCAGTAGTTTTACTTCCTTGTTGGCTCAAGATAACTTCAATACACGTCCTATTTCAGATAAGCTGTGAGATAAGCTGTGAGGAGGTCGCTTGTTTGGAAGGTAGTGTACAGGCAATTGCTGATACAGTGTCCTCCCAACATGACGGCCTGGGACGGTGTTCGTGTTGTGTTTTATGTACTCCCAGTAATGTTTCTTCGTGTGCAAGAAATAAGAGGTAAACAAGCTTTCAAGATATTCTGTATTAATTTCTGTATCAATAAGTATGTTCATGTTGTTCAATAATGTATTTGAATAGTAGTTTTGGCCAAAAAAATATTGCAACAATTTCAAACCCAAATTAAAGCATTAATCCCCATGTCATTTCATTAAAACTTTATATGCCAGTTACGACCGTTCACTGATCCCTTAGGGTCATCTTTTGGATTAAATATTTCTTGTACAGGGGTCACGTGACCGCCGCTCAAGTAAGGGTATCCTCAAAATCGACCAGACGAGAACGGAAGAGCCGAATGAAAAATCGACAAAAAATCACAATTGCCAAAACTTAGCAACTTTGACATACGAGAAGAAAGTCAAACCAATTATGTACCCTGAACAGATTGTTTTGTTTTGCTACCTTGCGTATTTCGCGTGCTATGCTAATTCTACTGATGCAGGTTACACTGATGCAGGTGTCGATCGCAAGAGCGGTCAAAAACGGGATTTTGGCGTCATTTTCCAGGGGTATCATCACACACAATGCTGCACTTTAGCAATGACTTGGTGGATTGCTTTGACACTTTTAGCATATTTTACCAACATACTAGAAATACTTCGTGCGAAAGTATGGATTGTTACAGGTATTTGTTAAAATGTTATGCATTTTTTTTCGAAAGAAGTTTTAAATCTCGTCATAGGATTGTTTACTTGGGTAAACAAATTCATGACTTTGCATGACATTAGAAAAATGATTGATACATACACTGCGAAAGTTTTATGTGCGTATAAGCACTGACGCAAATTTGCTGGGCCTGTGAACACGCTTGATATTTAAGCGATGATTATGGTGCCACAGCGATGCCCAGCCAAGCGTAACCGTAGCAAGTTTTCAGCGATAACAGCTGTCAGCGCGAAACAGCGTCAACGTTCCATTTTTACATTTAGTCAAGTTTTGACTAAATGTTTTAGCATAGAGGGGGAATCGAGACGAGGGTCGTGGTGTATGTGTGTGTGTCTGTCTGTGCGTGTGTGTGTGTAGAGCGATTCAGACCAAACTACTGGACCTATCTTTATGAAAGTTGACATGAGAGTTCCTGGGAATGATATCCCCGGACGTTTTTTTCCCCCATGTTTTCGATAAATACTTTTGATGACGTCATATCCGGCTTTTTGTAAAAGTTGAGGCGGCACTGTCACACACTCATTTTACAATCAAATTGATTGAAATTTGTGTAAAGCATTCTTCGACGAAGGCCGGACTTCGGTATTGCATTTCAGCTTGGTGGCTTACAAATTAATTAATGGCTTTGGCCATTAAGAATCTGAACATGGTAAAGTTTTGACTAAATGTTTTAACAGAGGGGGAATCGAGACGAGGGTCGTGGTGTATACATGTGTGTGTGAGTGTGTGTGTGTGTGTATGTCTGTGCGTGTGTGTGTGTAGAGCGATTCAGAGTAAACTACTGGACCGATCTTTATGAAAATTTACATGAGAGTTCCTGGGTATGATATCCCCAGACATTTTTTTTTTCGATAAATGTCTTTGATGACGTCATATCCGGTTTTTTGTAAAAGTTGAGGCGGCACTGTCACACCCACAATTTTCAATCAAATTGATTGAAATTTTGGCCAAGCAATCTTCGACGAAGGCCGGACTTCGGTATATGACGTCATCAAAGACATTTATCAAAAAAATGAAAAAAACGTATGGAGATATCATACCCAGGAACTCTCATGTCAAATTTCATAAAGATCGGTCCAGTAGTTTGGTCTGAATCGCTCTACACGCACGCACGCACACACACACACACACACACACACACACACACACACACACACACACACACACACACACACATACATACGACCCTCGTCTCGATTCCCCCTCTATGTTAAAACATTTAGTCAAAACTTGACTAAATGTAATCAGGATATGATCAATTCCCTGGCTATAAATGTAACCAAAACACAGCGTTTAAAAAGAAAATAACTGAACGTTTACACGCTTGCTGTTACTTATTCCTGGCGTACGATGACATAAATATAAAGCCAAAACCAAACTGTGTAGCATACGGGACGATTTGAGACCGGTGTTTTGTTTTGTTTTGTTTTGACCAATTGAAAAAGAAAGTACATTGCCAGTACTCTTCGGTCGATTGCTTCTTTAACTCAGCAATAACAGGTGTAAACTTAAGCGTCCGTTTATGTTTTAACAAAACGACTGTAAAAGTGTTTTCTTCGGCCATAACATACGAACGTGTGATACTGATTGCTTGCTGATAACGTCGTATGACACATATCACCCTTGGCGGACAGCCTTTTGTTATCGCTCGTACAAAACGAGTGAGTGCAAAAGCGGGTGGATTATATTGCACTGTAACTGCACCTAGTGTAAAACTCTTCCTTGTCGCCACACAACCGCGGTATGAAAAGTATTAGTGCGAGCTTTCATGGCGTACGTGTCAGTTTTTGCCTTATATTCAGTTTACCATCCTTTTCTGACCTGTATTCTGGGGCGCCTGTTTAAGTGCATATTGGATTAATTTGAAATGAATAAATTTTTTAGAACAAGAAAACCTGGGAAGAAAACCAACTCTGGGAATGCTTGCTGTCGAACTGTTGGTTTCTCTGAACGTAACGTGTGGCTCTCCATTGATTGTTTAAGTATAAATATAATATTGATTAATGTCCTACACATTTTGTGTGTGTGTCTTTTGAAACAAAGAGTCAAGTGGTAGATCTGACGTTTGGCGATTTTGTTTGAGGTTATCTTACCGGGTATTAACAAAATTTAAAGTGTTATCATTAGATTGTTATTGTGAACGTCTTATTCTTAAACTTCTTTTCTTTTTATCATCACACTAATTATGCCTATAATTATATGTATCCAATAATACTAAAATAATGCTCTTGTATACTTTTATTATCAACAGTCTGCATTAACTTTAATCACGTTATTTTGAGAATGTATCACTTGTGCTTGCAGCTGACGGGGTGCAGATGGGGTGTTCTTGTGCTAGTCCTGATGACGGCGGATGTGATGCCAATAACCCCTGTAACAACTGTAACAAAGGTAGGCATAACACAGCTTAATGTCTTCTCTTAAAAAGTGTACTGGTTCTGGCATTGTGCGATCAAATAAGTGCCTGCATTTGTTTGATGCTCTTTAGGTTTTAAACAAGGAAGTTACGACAAAGAACAGTGGTGCTGGTCGCCCACACTAATGTGTAAAACACATATAAATGTTGTCAACTTGCGCTTATCACTTATGAATAGGTATACTTGCTGTTACAAGGAGTGAAAAACAGTATAAGCACATGAGGAAAATGTGTGTGTGTGTGTGTGTGTGTGTGTGTGTGTGTGTGTGTGTGTATGTGTGTGTGTATGTATGTGTGTATGTGTGTGTATGTGTGTGTGTGTGTGTGTGTGAATACGTGCGTGCGTGTTGCATGTATATATGAGCGTATATGTGCACGCATGTTTTCTCGCGCGAGCTACAGTATCTGATTCTGTAATATCTTAATTTGATTGTTCTTCTTTTATCGTAACAACTCCATGTAATAATTTAGTGAACATATTTTGCAATACTCTGAGGTTGACACATGTTAAAAACTAAATAGCTCATTTAATACGTTATTGTAATGTTATATATTATATATTAAGATATTTTTAACTAAGCTAGGGTAAGTTGCAATAGTGGCGCCTGTTAATACAATAACTTATGTGTTTTGTTTGCTTCTTTGCATGTTATTATAATTCTTATTTCGATAATTGTTGACAGGCAGGCTAAACGTGTCAAGGACAATTTTCCATTTTTATGTATGCTTTTTTAATGGAAAATAAAGTATTTTATTGTCATTGCTATTGTTATTGGGAGGGAGAGAGAGAGAGAGAGAGAGAGAGAGAGAGAGAGAGAGAGAGAGAGAGAGAGAGAGAGAGAGAGAGAGAGAGAGAGAGAGAGAGAGAGAGAGAGAGAGAGAATGACAATGACAATGATAATGACAATTCTTTATTTTACGAAGGTAACAGAATAAGCATTGGTATACTTGTTTGCATCTGGCCCTCGCCCTAAAGAGGGACTAAATTTACTATAATAACTACTATTACATACAAACATAATTAGTGAAACAGTATAAGTTTATGTACATAAGCGAATTATATGAAACATTCTAGTTTATAAATGTTCATGACAAGGTGCAAAGCAAAAATTTGCAAGTCAGTTAGAGTCAGAATACTATGCAATAGTACATCAACTCTGCAAGACAATGGATATTATGCAGAACATCATAATTTCGTGAACAAAACAATAAATCAAAAGTGAGTGACTGTGTCCCAAAAGACATAACAATCAATATACTATACTATTTTCATTAAATGGGATATATATTTGTTTTTGAAAGAATCTGTGCTGGTAGCTTCCCGTAAGGCACTCGGAAGAGCGTTCCAGAGACAGCCACCGGAATAAACTAGACTAGACTTAAATAAGTCTATCATAGGAAGAGGAGTGTTACATTTCATAAGGTGGTGTGAATTCTTCAAAGAGAACTTTGAACAAATGGTTTGGGGTAGAGTTTCGGATATAATTTTATGCATAAAGATTCCTTTGTTAAAAAGCAGTCTTGACTTTAGAGGTAAGATCATAGTGTAACTCTGTGAGGGTAGTGTGCTTTAGTAATACTACTTTTAGCGCTCTTTTATGTAATCTGCTAAGTGGTTTTAAGGAATTTTCACTTGCTGAGTCCCATAGAGTGGATGCGTAATCAATAACAGATTGAATATGAGCAATGAAGAATAACTTTCTGGTGTGGCAGTTCAGGAAGTGTTTAATTCTAGATAAGAGATACACTTTCTTTGACACCACTTTACTAAGTTGCTCTATGTGGGTTGACCAAGACAAGTTGTTATCAATATTAACACCCAGCAGTTTGTGATGGTCGACTTTTTCCACTATTTCACCATCTATCATTAAAGCAGGACCAGCTGAACAAATATTCTGGCATTTGTGTCTTGTTGTTATGACCATATATTTGGTTTTCTTTGAGTTAAGAGACATATGGTTTAGTTCAGTCCACTCTGTCAACTGGTTTAAACTCCTTTGAATTGATTCTGATAAGCGAGTTAAATTTGTGTTGCTGGAGTGAATTGTGGTGTCATCTGCAAAAAGTTCACATACATTTTGAATATGTAGGGGGAGGTCATTAATGTATATAGAGAAGAGGAGGGGTCCTAAAACCGATCCTTGTGGTACACCGTATTTTACTTCTTGCATGCTCGACGCCGAGGCGTTTGTTAGTACAGTTTGTTGTCTGCCGGTGAGAAATGAACTAATAAGTTTGACAGTTTCGATTCCGACGCCATACAATGCGAATTTTCTCAGTAATAACGTGTGATCAATAACGTCAAAGGCTTTAGCAAAATCAACAAAAATGGCACCACAGAATTCATTGTCGTTTATTTTCTCCAGCCATTGATCAACAAGAGAAACTAAGGCAGTATGGCAGGAATGGTTAGCTCTAAAACCCGATTGTTTAGGGTGAAGTAAATTGTTTTGGTTAAAATGCGTTAGAATATGTTTGTTAATGTGTTTTTCAAGTGGTTTCGATAAAACAGACACTATTGAAATTGGCCTATAGTTTGATGGGTCTTTTTTGTCACCTGATTTAAACAGAGGAAAGACTTTAGCCTGTTTCAGGGCGACTGGGAAATAATTTTTGTCTAAACAAAGATTATAAAAGTAAGTGAGTGTTTCAGAAATTACAGGGGCTGACAATTTAAGAATCCTACCATCGAGGCCGTCAATTCCCCGGGAGCCTGTTTGCTTAAGGTGTGTAAGTGCGAAAAAACTTCAGGTACTGCAAGTAGAGGAATATTCGCTTGACTTGAAACTTGTTTCGACTCACAATATTCTTCTAACACTTTCAAATTGTTTAAATTGGATTTGTCATTTGTAATAACTTTTTCAGCTATTTTAGAAAAATGCGTGTTTAAATCATCAGGGGATATGTCCTTAACACAACTTGAATGACTGGCAATCGTTTTATTTGTAAGTTCATTTATTGCTTTCCATATATTCTTTGAATTTTGCTTTGATGACGCTAGGTCGTGAAAGTACTTGATCTTTTTTGTTCGTTTAAGTGAGTTTACTTTATTTCTCTGTTCTCTATACTCCGCTTCCTTGCCAACTGATTTTAAGAAATGACGATGGCCAATAGCATCTTGCAATTCAGTATCAAACCATTTAGGTTTTACTATTTGGTTGACTCTCTTAATTCTCCACGGGGCATGTTTATCGTATATTTCTGTAAAGACATTTATGCAGTGTGTTATTGCATCATCAGGATCCGTATAATTATAAACATCAGAGAGAGATGAATTACTTAAGTCTACAAGAAAGGCGTTCTCGTTAAATTTAGTAAAGGAGCGGTGCTTTACTGTCTTGTGACCAACTTTGGGGATTTTTACACCCTTTCTTGACCACGTGAGACAAACAGGAAAATGATCACTACAGCCGCTGGTTGGAACACAAACTTCTGCAACGTTACGGGTGTTAGAAACATAGACATGATCTAACAAAGTGCTTGTAGATGCAGTAACCCTAGTGGGGGTGTTCACGACTTGTTTGAGATCATTAAGGTTGAACATATCTAACCATGGTTTATTTTGTTTTAATAAATCAATATTAAAATCTCCTAAGAGAATGGTTTCTTTTGATTCTAACAAAGCAGCATCTAACATATATGTGAACATTTGTCCGTCCAGTTTACACGTTCTGCTGGATTTCTATAGCAGAAACCAATAAGCATTGGAGGTGCCTTTTTACATTTAGTCAAGTTTTGACTAAATGTTTTAACATAGAGGGGGAATCGAGACGAGGGTCGTATGTATGTATGTATGTCTGTCTGTCTGTGTGTGTGTGTAGAGCGATTCAGACTAAACTACTAGACCGATCTTTATGAAATTTGACATGAGAGTTCCTGGGAATGATATCCCCGGATGTTTTTTTCTTTTTTTCGATAAATGTCTTTGATGACGTCATATCCGGCTTTTTGTAAAAGTTGAGGCGGCACTGTCACACCCTCATTTTTCAATCAAATTGATTGAAAGTTTGGCCACGCAATCTTCGACAAAGGCCGGACTTCAGTATTGCATTTCAGCATGGTAGCTTAAAAATTAATTAATGACTTTGGTCATTAAAAATCTGAAAATTGTTAAAAAAATTAAAACAATTATAAAACGATCCAAATGTACGTTCATCTTATTCTTCATTATTTTCTGATTCCAAAAACATATAAATATGTTATATTTGGATTAAAAACAAGCTCTGAAAATTAAAAATGTAAAAATTATGATTAAAATTAAATTTCCGAAATCGTTTTAAAAACTATTTCATCTTATTCCTTGTCGGTTCCTGATTCCAAAAACATATAGATATGATATGTTTGGATTAAAAACATGCTCAGAAAGTTAAAACGAAGAGAGGTACAGTAAAGCGTGCTATGAAGCATAGCGCAACCGCTACATCGCCAAACAGGCTCGTCACTTTCACTGCCTTTTGCACTAGCGGCGGACTACGTTCAGTTTCATTCTGTGAGTTCCACAGCTTGACTAAATGTAGTAATTTCGCCTTACGCGACTTGTTTAATTTGACCTCGATCCAGACGGATTCCACAAACTGTTCTAAATGTGTTAAACGTGTGTAAGTCAATGATTCACTTATATACACAAGCAATCCAGTTTCTTTACATTGTTGGGGGTTTCTGCGTACAACACTGTAACCTGGAACACAAACCTCAGAATCCGAAATCGTGTCAGATAGTCTTGATTCTGTAAACCCCATAACATGAAAATGTGTTCCTGAGTTTAAAAGCATGGTGGAAACCTCGTGTAATTTATTAATTGCATGGTTGATATTAAGGTGTCCAATACGAAGACCCTCTTTTGTGGGCCATGAAGTAGAAGATTTACTCATGATAAATCTTAAAACAGTGTTTTCACGTTTTAAGAAGAAACAAAAGAAAGAAATCAAAATTACATTAAAACACCAAACGTAATCGATAATCGATAAGGAGAAAATAGTAAATTATACTATACACAGATACACACAGAGATGCGACCAATGGAGTTTAACACTTGGTGTCAAACTCAAACGAAAGACAAAAACAAAGAGAGAAAAAAAAGCTACACTACTTCACACAAAGAGAAATAAGTAGACTTAAGAGTAACAAGAATTAACCAGAGCAGATTAACTCAAATTCAACGAGTAAAATGACCCGACAGTGAAAAACTGTGTTACACGACACTTGAGATTGCCACAAGTTCTCAAACGTCGTATAGTTGTGTTCTTTTATTCTACGTCGCCCGTCTTCGCAGCAGCAGAAAACAACTCGTCAAATTGAGTTCGAGGATTTATTTAGCATTCCATACATGCAACTGCACATCGTAGCAGAACTCAAATAGAAGCTTTTTTACATACAAATCGCGCTGGCATATATAGTAAATACTCAATCTCGAGAATATTCCAGACCGAACATGATACAACTACATTATACGAGCCGTGCATGGACTAAACTAGCGACATTCTCTATGACGTACATCAAAAGCGCCGACGCACTTAATCCGAACGAACGCCACGAACTCACGACTAAAACAGCGTGGTAAACAACTTGTTTTGACAGGACTAGAAAGTTCACCTGCATTCTCGTCCAAGCATAAATATTGTGTTTACAAAATATAATATCGGTACTTTCCCACAAAGTACAAATAAGTCAACTACATGCAACACACAAAACTGAACCAAAGCTCAGCAACGGTAGCGTTTCCTAACATTACCCCCAACACCAGAAGAAATTTGCCTAATTTCTTTCAATCATTGAAACGCTACCTGTACACATATTATGTATACATACAAGATTAAAATCCAGGTATGTACATTAGTCTGTTGGAGAATGAACACAGTTTTACTCACATACTCGGCTGAGAAAATCTGCTCCAACATTGTCTGAACCTTTGATCGATTCCACTCGCATATCAAAGTTCTGCAAGTACATCACCCACCTCATGATACGATTATTCACAAACTTCGCAGAGTTCAGGTAGGTGAGGGGTTTGTGATCAGTCTGAAGCACGAATTTTACCCCTTGGAGGTAGAGTTCAAATTTCTTGATTCCCCACACGATGGCTAAACACTCTTTCTCCATGGTCGAGTAGTTCTTCTCGGCTCCTGACAGCTTCTTGCTGGCATAGCTGACCGGAAACGGTTTACCTCCATGCTCTTGCATCAGCATGGCGCCGATCCCTTTGTCCGATGCGTCTGTACGCAAGATGAACTCTTTGGCAGTATCAGGAAGGCGTAGCACCGGGTCTCGTGACATCAGGTCGCGCACAGTCTGATATGCCTTCTCCTGAGCTGGTCCCCAGAGTATTCGGTTGGGGCATCCTTTTCGGGTCATGTCCGACAAAGGCGCCGTTATGGCGGCGAAGTTTGGAATGAACTCTCTGTAGTACCCAGCCAATCCAAGGAAGGATCGCACCTGCTTCTTGGTTTCAGGACGTGGCGCATTGAGGATCTTGGTGACGTTTTCCAACAAAAGCCCCTTTTGACCTTCCTTCAGTGAATGACCTATGAAGTCAACGTTGTCGGTCCCCAAAATGCACTTGCTGGGTCTCACGGTCAGATTAGCTTTTGTCAGGCGGGAAAACAGTTCCCTCAAAGTCTCCAGATGCTCCGCAAAGGTCTCCGTGTGGACTAGCAGATCATCCCAGTAGTACACAACATTCTTCATTCCTTTGAGCATTTTTCGCATTCCCCTCTTAAGGGTAGCACCACTGTTCACCATGCCAAAAGGCATCCGCAGGCACTCATACGTTCCGTCTGGAGTTGCAAAGGCGGTCTTTGGTATGTCCTCTTCGCGCACAGGAATCTGCCAATATCCCTTGCTGAGATCGATCTTTGAGAAGATCTTACTGCCAGTTAACTGTCGGAATAGATCAGTTGCCGTCGGCATTGGTTCAGGGTCAAACACGGTGATCTTATTGACTTTCCTGAAGTCAATGCATACCCTGTTTGTACCGTTTTTCTTCTTGACAACAACAACGGGAGATGAGTAAGGGGATGATGACTCACGGATGACCCCCATCTTCAACATGTTGTCGATGTCCTTCTTCAAGGATTCCCGAGCCTGAAACGGGATAGGGTATGGTTTTGAGCGAACAGGAACGTCAGATGTGAGGTGGACTTCATGTTCGACCAAGGATGTAGAGCCTGGAACATCAGAGAACCTATGGGTGAAGTCGCCCATAAAATCATGCAGCTCCTTCTGCTGATCTTCTGTCAGGTCAGGTCCTAGCTTGACGTCATCCACTCCCTCTTTCTTGTGGAGGTCTCCCAACTCCAGTAGTTCCTCACCATCGAACTCGTCTAGTTCGGCTGGTTCTTCCACAATTGCTGCGACCTGTACTGCTTCCGGAGGTCTCTCCACATACAGTTTCAGGAGGTTAGCGTGGTAGATCTTGGACTTCTTGCCGACATTCCCCTTGTAGTCGTTGATACCTACCACGGCCTCAACCTCGTATGGGCCTTTCCACTGCATCAGTAGTTTGTTGTGATCAGTGGGAAGCAGTATCAGCACTTTGTTACCTGGTGTAAACTTCCTGTTTACGGCTTTGCGGCCGTAGTAGTGCTTTCCACTATCCTGAGACTTTCTCAAGTTTTCTCTCGCAATCTTGAGAGTCTCCTCCAGTTTCTCTCGCAACTCGAACACGTACTGGTAACTGTTCTTCACTTCAGGTGTGTCCACATTTTTTGTCCACAATTCCTTTAGTATTTGCATCGGGCCTCTCACGGTCCGCCCGTACATCAGCTCGAACGGGGAGAATCCAGTGGACTCTTGTGGCACCTCCCTGTATGCAAACAGCAAGGCATTGATGTAGCGATGCCACTGCCTTGGCTGCTCACTGCATAGTTTCTTCAGCGTGGACTTCAGCGTCGCATTGAATTTTTCGACCAGCCCATTGCACATCGGGTGATAGGGTGTCGTAGTCAAGTGACGAATGCTCAGCAGCCTGTTGACCTCTTCCATGCATTCAGAGACAAACTGTGTCCCCAGGTCTGTGAGGATCTCTTCAGGAACCCCAATTCTGCTGAAAATGTCCACAAGTGCCTCGGCAACAGTCTCGGTGTCAATTTTCTTCAGAGGCACGGCTTCTGGGTACCTGGTTGCATAGTCTACCAGGGTCAGTACCCAACGATGACCCGCTTCACTTGGCGGTTTGATCTCGCCGATGAGGTCAATGGCCACCCTCTTGAAGGGTCGGTCGATCAAAGGCATCTTCTGCAACGGCACTTTCGGGACCCTTCCTCGAGGTATGGTTTTCTGGCAAATATCGCACGATCGGCAGAATCGAGTCACATCTGCATGCAGTCCTGGCCAGTAAAACGCAGCCTGGATTCTGTCCGATGTCTTCTTGACACCCAGGTGACCTCCCATAATAGAGTCGTGGGCCACCTCCATCACCTGGCGCCTAAGTGGTTGAGGCATCAGAACTTGACGTAATGGCTTCCCACCGTTGACTCTCGCGTGCTGGAACATTCTGTACAGAATCTTGGCCTTCACTTCAAAGTGCACAGTGCCTTCGCCCTTGGTCATCTCCTTGACAGGACGACTCCTGTACTTTGTTAAGGTCGAGTCAGCTTCCTGTAGCTGAATCAGCCGATCCCTGTCCACGACAGCAGTTGCAGAACTGTTGGTGACCCTGAGTGGCGTAGTTGTTTTGTCCTTCTTCTTTGCCTGGGCTCTGGTCGTAACAGCGCTTACAACATGCGGCTGGTCGCGGCGATACACAGTGGCTCTGTCATCTCGTAACAGTTCGCTGATATCTTCATTCGCGAATGGCAGTGGGTCTTCCTCCTCAGCAGCAGGCTGATCTGCGCCCATTCTCCATTCGACATCAGGGTCATCAGGACGTCTCGCACCCCCAATGTTCCCAATTAATAGATCGTACAAGGGCTTCTTCAGGCAGACGGCCTCAACTTCTCCGGTGAAGTATGGAGTATTGATCTGGATTTTTACCACTGGTGCCTTCACGCATTTGCTGTCAGCCATGAGCGTCCACTTGAAGTCACCAGTGAACTTCTCTGTTGGCACCAGATCCTCTTTGACGATGACCCCATTGCAGCCCGAATCTCTGAAAACAGTCACTTCCTGCTTCTCAACAAATCCCTTCGACACGGGCATGTTCGACACCGACACAGCTGCTCTGGCGACGACAGAGATTGACTTGCCATTGGCGAGTAGAAGCTGGCCATCAGAAATACATTCTTCCACGTCAGATGGTGTAACCACTTGCTCGGCAGCCCTTGGAAGTATGACGCTGCTCGCACATACTTGTTGGTTCGAGTCACTCGTTTGCCTCTTGTTGTCGTAATATCTCCGTCGATGTTCTTGCGCTTTATCATTGACATGTCCGTTATTTTTCTTTTGGGGACAGTTGGCGATTCGGTGACCCTTGGCATTGCAATTGAAACACGTTATGTTCTGCCCTTCATTGGATGATGGTGCGGACTCAGTTTGTCCTTTGGCAGGTTGGTTTCCCTGGTTCCCGCTCTTCTGGAAAGGTTTCGATGACTTTGACGTCCCCAGGGTCCTTCCATGAGCAATGAGATAACGCTCAGCAGCATCAGTAATGTCCTTCAAACCCCGCAGTTTTTGCTCTTCCAAGCGGGTCGCCAGGTCCTTCGGGCAGGCATTAAGGAACTGCTCCTTCACGATCAAGTCCCGCAGACTCTCGTATGACTGCTCTTCACCTGATAACTCCACCCACTTCTGCAGGTATGACGACAGGCGCTCCACAAACTGGCTCGGTGTCTCTCCAGACAATGGCTGGCATTCGCGGAAGCGTTGACGGTAGCCCCTTTCAGTGAAGTTGTAGCAACGCAACAGAGCTTCCTTCAGTACATCATAGTCTCTGGCGTCATCGTTTGAGAGTCTAGTGTAGACCTCAAGTGCTGCCCCAGTCAAATGTGCGCTGAGTTGAATCGCCCAGTCGTCGCGCTGCCATCTAGCACTCTCGGCGAACCTCTCGAATCTTGCAAGGTAGCAGTCGATCTGGTCCTTCCCGTCAGCGAATGCTGGAAGTTTCGGTGCCCTGTGTAGCATTTGCTGCTGGTTATCTCTTTGGCGTGGTGCCTCGTGCTCATTTTGAACACGCACCATTTCTGTCTGAAGCTCTAAGCGCTTCATCTCCATTTCTATGTTTAGCTCTAAGCGTTTCAGCTCCATTTGCTTTTCTTCACGCTGTGCTTCTCTTTCTTCACGCTCACGCTGCGCTTGTCTTTCTTCGCGCTCACGCTGCGCTTGTCTTTCTTCACGCTCACGCTGCGCTTGTCTTTCTTTTTCTTCACGCTCACGCTGCGCTTGTCTTTCTTTTTCTTCACGCTCACGCTGCGCTTGTCTTTCTTCACGCTGCGCCAGCAGTCGTGTCTGGGACTCGACGAACTCCGTCAACTGCTTGCCTTTTAGTCCCAGTTCAATTCCTTTTCCCCAGAACTCAGCCATTCTGGTCTTTTCCGGTGCGTTCGTCTGTATTCTTTCACAGCCCCGAACGTAGACGAATGTAGTCTTCTAAAAGAACACAGTCTCTACTGCACCTCCGATGCTTCTCTCGTCGCTGGTCACCTTCGTAGACGCAGGCTGCCACCCTCCTCGTCTAACGTGACGGCGCACTCTGCTCACGATACGTACACGACGTACCTCAGTCGTAGTTCGTAGTATTAATGCACTAGCTCCGCGACGAAGTCCGTCTCGTCCAAACGGCAGCTTACCTCTGTAATCCCGATACACTCCGGCGTCGCTCACCGTACCGAGCTGCGGCGATTACCAAACTCTTCACCAGTCACACCGAATCCACGGTTCTGTAGTCTCAATACTGATCCCTCAGGATACACCCGATTGATGGCTACCTCCTGTGACTGTCTTGACACTGGTCCTTGTTGCTGGAAAACCCTTGGCGTTAAACGTAGATCCTTGGCTTGGCCCCCAATTGTTACACGACACTTGAGATTGCCACAAGTTCTCAAACGTCGTATAGTTGTGTTCTTTTATTCTACGTCGCCCGTCTTCGCAGCAGCAGAAAACAACTCGTCAAATTGAGTTCGAGGATTTATTTAGCATTCCATACATACAACTGCACATCGTAGCAGAACTCAAATAGAAGCTTTTTTTACATACAAATCGCGCTGGCATATATAGTAAATACTCAATCTCGAGAATATTCCAGACCGAACATGATACAACTACATTATACGAGCCGTGCATGGACTAAACTAGCGACATTCTCTATGACGTACATCAAAAGCGCCGACGCACTTAATCCGAACGAACGCCACGAACTCACGACTAAAACAGCGTGGTAAACAACTTGTTTTGACAGGACTAGAAAGTTCACCTGCATTCTCGTCCAAGCATAAATATTATGTTAACAAAATATAATATCGGTACTTTCCCACAAAGTACAAATAAGTCAACTACATGCAACACACAAAACTGAAGAGAGATAGAGAGATTCACACACACACACACACACACACACACACACGCACGCACACACACACACACACACACACACACACAGAGGTGGTTATAAGGGTACCTTGGCATTTGTGTGCAGAATTTGTGTGTAAAAGTCGCACACAACTACCTAAGGTCGGACCCAAACTTCTACAAAGTCACACACAAACACCAATAGTTAGTACATTGGGCAAGAGTTCACACCCAAATGCCAACGGTTCCCACCCAAACTACTAACAATTATACAAGGGCAGGTAACTCGTGTTTTCTTACTGTCAGTAGCAAGACATACTATATCATGAGTTATCTCTCTTGGAAATTATAATGAATTTATTCAAGTACACTGCTTAGTCCATAATGACCGTTTTTAAACTGCCACAACTTTTTTATTTTTCATCGGAACAAGATTGTTCTTATATCAAATTATTCAGAAGAGTATGTAGATTACATCTATGCAATTTAAATACAATAATTACAATATTTAAAGAGAATTATACTTAAAAGGGACTGAAAATTAGTTCAGTATTTTGGGCAGCCCTCTCAGCAAAGGCAAACTCGCAACTTTGGAGTGCACCAGACCCAACCTAGTAAACATTAATTTTTTTGAGAATATTTTTTGAGGGGGGAGCAGACTGGAGAACCCGGAGTAAAGCCCCGAAATGTGGCCTGAGTCGAAACAGAAGTTGTATTATTATCTCTCTTTCTTTCCCTTAGTGGGGACAAGAAGCGAAGTCTGTTAGCGCATTGCGCTGGTTCGAATCCCGGATTGGGGAGGCAATATTGGTTGCTCCATAACAGAAAACGGGTCCCTGGTTACCAGCCGCCCCAAATACGCTCAGATTCGAGTGGGCGCTCCAAATTGTTCATTTCCCTCTCTGTATCTCTCTCCATCTCTTTGTGTATCTGTTTGAATGAAAATGAAATTTGGCTATTTATACCGGCCGCGCTTTATCTTATCATACCAAAGCAATTACCTCAAAGCGCCATGGTCTACAACCAAATACCTAATTTGATATAAGAACAATATTGTTCCTATGCAAAATAAAGAAGTTGTGGCAGTTTAAATACGGTCATAATGGACTAAGCAGTGTACGGCGACCTTCTTGGCGCAGTGGTAGCGCCTTGGACTTGTATTCATACGGTTGCATGTTCGAACCCTGGTCGCCGCAAATTAATTTGGCCACGTGCTCTACCATCTTACATTGTTTAGTATGTATGATAGTTATTTGAGAGCTTAGAGTTAGAAAAAGTCCCCTAAGATCCTATAATTAGAGCTGGGGTTTATAGTCTCTTTAATAAATTCATTATAATTTCCAAGAGAGATAACTCAGGATATAGTATGTCTTACCTGCCCTTGTATAATTGTTAGTAGTTTGGGTGCGACCTGATAGGTATTTGTGTGTGAACTCTTGCCCAGTGTCCTAACTATTGGTGTTTGTGTGTGACTTTGTAGTAGTATGGGACCGACCTTAGGTAGGTGTGTCCTAACTATTGGTGTTTGTGTGTGACTTTGTAGTAGTTTGGGTCTGACTTTAGGTAGTTGTGTCCTAACTATTGGTGTTTGTGTGTGACTTTGTAGTAGTTTGGGTCCGACCTTAGGTAGTTGTGTCCTAACTATTGGTGTTTGTGTGTGACTTTGTAGTAGTTTGGGTCCGACCTTAGGTAGTTGTGTGGGATTTTTACACATTCTATATTTATTACTCATTAGGTCACGATCAGGTCACTAACATTCGTGTGATTTTGGTCATGATGTGACCCAAAGTGGTTGGCGGGACCCCAAAAAACAATAAATTTGATTTGACTAACATTCGCAGCTTTGGTCAGGTTAAAAAGAGACCTGCCTGCGCCAGTGTGTTGCATAACCCACTGTGGACCGAAGTCAAGGACTGGGTGGCCGAGTGGTAACGCACTTGCGCTCGGAAGCGAGAGGTTGCGAGTTCGACCCTGGGTCAGGGCGTTAACAATTTTCTCCCCCCTTTCCTAACCTAGGTGGTGGGTTCAAGTGCTAGTCTTTCGGGTGAGACGAAAAACCGAGTTCCCTTCGTGTACACTACATTGGGGTGTGCACGTTAAAGATCCCACGATTGACAAAAGGGTCTTTCCTGGCAAAATTGTATAGGCATAGATAAAAATGTCCACCAAAATACCCGTGTGACTTGGAATAATAGGCCGTGAAAAGTAGGATATGCGCCGAAATGGCTGCGATCTGCTAGCCGATGTGAATGCGTGATGTATTGTGTAAAAAAAATTCCATCTCACACGGCATAAATAAATCCCTGCGCCTTGAATATGTGCGCGATATAAATTGCATAAACAATTTTTTTTTTAAATATAAAAAAAATCCCTGCGCTTAGAACTGTACCCACGGAATACGCGCGATATTACCCAATATTGACGGACTGTGTGATGATATCTTCTGCTATGGTCTGTTTTGACAGTGATATCAAAATCGAGACCGGAGGTCGAAGATATCATCACACAGTCTGTCAATGTTAGATATATTGCTAATTCTTTGGACATTTTGTATTTACTTGCCTAGGGCGGGGATATAGCTCAGTTGGTAGCGCGCTGGATTTGTATTCAGTTGGCCGCTGTCAGCGTGAGTTCGATCCCAGGTTCGGCGGAAATTTATTTCAGAGTCAACTTTGTGTGCAGACTCTCTTCGGTGTCCGAACCCTCCCCCCGTGTACACTACATTGGGTGTGCACGTTAAAGATCCCACGATTGACAAAAGGGTCTTTCCTGGCAAAATTGCTTAGGCACAGTTAATAATTGTCTACCTATACCCGTGTGACTTGGAATAATAGGCCGTGAAAGGTAAATATGCGCCGAAATGGCTGCAATTACTGGCCGTATAAAATTTCATCTCACACGGCATCACTGCAGAGCGCCTAGAACTGTACCCACGGAATATGCGCGATATAAGCGTCATTGATTGATTGATTGATTAAAGAAATTACAAAAGTATTTGTCTCAGTTTTGGCTGTTCCATATCCCTCCCTCTGATTATTATTTCTTTTTGTTCTCTCTTTTCTTGTACTTTGATTGATTGATTGATTGACTTTTCAGTATTTCAAAATGGCTTTTCTTTCAAAAAGTCTTTAGTCACTTGATCAACTAAATTCTGGGATCATTACATTTTCATATATACACAAAGAAAAAAGCCAAGCACCCCCCGAATGAATTTGTGATAATAATTGAGTCAAATTTGTTTTACCATTTTTTTTCTTCGTAATGACATACATGGGTTTCCATAATAAGGTTGGGAAGTTCACGCGTCAAGATTGTGTCGCCACTGCCTGTGAGAAGCACGTGCAGCATGCAACCCATGAATGTTAAAAAAGGCAGTATGCTCACGCTGCAAATTTCTGTATTTAACACTGGGCGACGACAATTTGCAAACATTCTCTGTGAACATGGCGAGAAGACGATTATCAGAGGCGATCCGATGGCAGATTATAGGAATGCATGCTACAGGAGCATCCTTCAAAGCGATTGGTCGTCAACTTGGCTACCACTACACAGTCATCAGCCGTTTGGTACGCAAACATCGTCAGACTGGTGCTGTGAAGGACCGTCCACAGTCAGGGCGACCCCGTGTGACGTCAGAACGTGAAGACCGAGCTTTTCTCCGAATAATTCGGCGTGAGCCATTTTCAACGAGTACCGTCCTGAAACGAGCATGGCTTCCAAATCGACATCTGTCAACCAGGACCGTACGAAACCGCTTGAAAGCTGCAGGAATGGCAGCCCGAAGAGTCATTAAGCGTCCCCGACTGACAGATGACCACAAGAGAAGACGCTTGGCATGGTGTCTGGCACGGCAAAGATGGAACCTGAGAACGTGGAGGAGGATCCACTGGTCGGACGAAAGCAGATTCCTTCTCCATGTCACTGACGGCCGACTGAGGGTATGGAGGCACAGGAACACGGCCTATACACCCAGGAACATCAGACAAACTGTTCCATTCGGTGGCGGGTCAGTCATGGTTTGGGGTTGCATTTCTCATGACTGCAAGCTAGACCTTGTCACCGTACGTGGCAACCTCACGGGTGATCAGTATATGCGACATGTCCTGGAACCTGTTGTCGTTACTCATTTTGACAACCACCCACTTGCCACAAGACCCGTGTACATGGATGATAACGCCAGGCCTCATCGATCCAGGGCAGTAGTGGACTACCTCCAGAACAACGCTGTAACAACACTCCCATGGCCGGCAATGAGTCCAGATCTTAATCCGCTGGAGCATGTTTGGGACATCCTGGGGCGTCGTATACAAGCTCTGCAGCCTCCTGTGCAGACATTACGTGAATTGGAGGCAGCTTTGCATCGTGAGTGGTTGCAAGTGACCCGTGAACAGATCCGACGTTTGACTGGAGGGATGAGACGCAGGGTTGACGCCGTCATCCGGGCACGCGGGGGTTTCACTCGATATTGAACTTTTGAATCGCGTATGCCATCTGAGCACTCTCAATTACATTTTTTTCATGACACATTTACCTAAACCTGTCTTTTTCAGCTTGCAGCTCCATACTTATCAGGGGTACTGTTTTAGGGTTAAAACGTCACTTTTTGGCAAGGTACCAAATCACGATTAAAACCAATCAAAACTGGAGTTTTCTTGTGTGATGTTATTTCCAAAGAGTTGCTCTTGTCGATAACATTTGTCAAACCGAGCTCCTGAACTTACTGTTTCCATACCAGAACTTTAAAAATCAGTCATTGCGAAATTGAAGGGGGGTGCTTGGCTTTTTTCTTTGTGTATATATTTGTTTGTTTTTAAATTTAGGTGTTTTTGCTTTTGAAGTGGGGAAGCAATAAAGGAAATGTCGTCGATATCACTTTTGCACTGAGCTCAGTTTTGCCCAATTGACCAATGGAAATCCACGTAACATATGAAATAGCAATATCAATCAATCAATCAATCAATCAATGACGCTTATATCGCGCATATTCCGTGGGTACAGTTCTAGGCGCTCTGCAGTAATGCCGTGTGAGATGAAATTTTATACGGCCAGTAATTGCAGCCATTTCGGCGCATATTTACCTTTCACGGCCTATTATTCCAAGTCACACGGGTATAGGTAGACAATTATTAACCGGCTGTGCCTAAGCAATTTTGCCAGGAAAGACCCTTTTGTCAATCGTGGGATCTTTAACGTGCACACCCAATGTAGTGTACACGGGGGGGGGGGGGGGGGGGGGTTGGACACCGAAGAGAGTCTGCACACAAAGTTGACTCTGAAATAAATTTCCGCCGAACCTGGGATCGAACTCACGCTAACAGCGGCCAACTGAATACAAATCCAGCGCGCTACCAACTGAGCTATATCCCCGCCCCAATATAGGCCTCATATTGATTGATTGATTGATGTGACCGAGACACGGCGCCGGCAGCGTAGGTCACGATCAGGTCACTAACATTCGTAACCTTGGTTAGGTGAAAAAGAGGCCTGTCTGCACCTTTGTGTTGCATAACCCGCCGTGGACCGAAAAGGTAATGTGACCGACCACCAGCGCCAGCAGTATAGGTCACGATCAGGTCAGGTGGACTGCATCACTGGATGTAATTTATAACTGCTTCTGAAATATGCTCCCAGAAAATAAGGATCAGTACTTTGAAGCTCCATATCTCTGAAACTACAAATAATGAAATTGTTTAACTGGCTATATAATTATGCTCGGAAAGGCCATTCTTCTACTTTTTCTTTTTCTGCGTTCTCCCCGTACCTAGGAGAAAAACGCGTATGTGACCGCTTTTAAGTTCCCACCACATTGGGGGTCACATTCCGTCTTCGGGGAGGATGAGTACTTTGGTACGTGTGTTTGTGTAGCCGGCATTCACCCGTCAATATTTTAATAGCATCATGCTTTAACCCATTTCTTTCTAGGGAGATTTTTTCTAAGGGCTTACAAAAATAAGATATTTTATTATCAGATCAGCTTGTAAAGGAGATACTATTTAAAAAAAAAAAAGAAGTCGAATGCGTGGTGACAACTGCCGCTCCGACTGAGGGGGGATTTACTAAAAAGAAAGGAAGGGGGTGGGGGGGGGGGGGGGAGGTGTTCGGGAAGAGGTCGAGGGCAAAGGGATACAGAGCCGATACGATTACGATGTTGAGGGGGGGGGGGGGGGGGGCAGCAAATATGTGCATGCACGTGGTGGTCAGTAACATTTTTCACACAACTTGCCGTTTGCTTTTAATCCTACTTACATATGTTCATTTCTCTTGTGTTATTTTATTTCTGTCAGAAGAAAAGGGATGAATGAAAGACATGACCGGCTGGATAAAATATATCTGAGTGAAACGTTACTTCTTCAAGAGTCCGTCTTTGATTTCTTTTTTCTCTTATTTTTAACAATTTAGATTGATTTTATTTATGTCAATTTCTCGCGAAAACATTGTTTTCAATGCTGACTGGTGCGTGGTGTCTTGGTGCGTGGTTCGAACATGACTGTGGTGTCCAGCTCAAGTCGTGTCTTCCGCGTGTGATGTTTGAAGTGGGCCTATTTGGACGAAGCTAAGTAGATGGGGAGTACGAACATCAGCAGATTCCACGATTTTATGATCCTACCGGGGATAAGAGACAGAGACTGTCAAGTGCTCTTACATGAACCAGTCTGTCCGATCGAGTCAAGGTGTGATTTTTGCGTTCTACTTACACGCCTGTATTCTCAGCTCACAACTCCTCGCAAAACATCTCAAAGAAAAGTGACATTGCATGAGTCGGAAAGATAATAGGAAAGATTTAGACCTCAGAATAGGGTCAATTAGAGACGATAAACCAAAGCACAAAGAATACTACACAGCATTACGTGGTTTTTTTGCACGCGATCTGTTTCTCGTAAGGCACGCAATAAGGACGCCTGTTAACCCGTGATTTGTAAAAATTTAAACAAAAAATGTAATTCTTTTTTCATGTCTTTCTTGTCCCATCGCTGAGAAATTCGGATCGCTTCCTCCCAGTGGAAAGCTAGCAAGCGATGGGACAAGAAATACATACACAAAAATATATATAATAGATCCCTTGACTTTGGGGTAGCACGACTAGGTTGCTGCTAGCTTTCCACTGGGAGGAAGTGACCCTAATTTCCCAGCGATGGGACAATCTATAAATGAAAAACAAATCTGAAAAAAAATCTTATAGATCCCTTGACTTTCGGGGTAGCGCGACTCTGTAGTTGCTGCTAGCTTTCCATTGGGAGGAAGCGACCCGAATTTCCCAGCAATGGAACAATCTAGTAATGAAAAAAAATAATCTAATATATCCCTTGACTTGGGGATAGTGCGACTCTGTTGCTGCTAGCTTTCCATTGGGTGGAAGCGACCCGACTTTCGCAGCGTTCGGGCAATCTAGTAATGAAAAAAAAAATCAAAAAAAATCCAATAGATCCCTTGACTTAAGGGTAGCGCGACTCTGTTGCTGCTAGCTTTTTATTGGGAAGAAGCGACCCGAATCTTCCAGCGATGAGACAATCTAGAAATCTAATAGATCCCTTGACTTGGGATGTTAAGCTACTGGGATTGGGGCGAAATGGGATAACGGCGATCCGGGATTGCGCCAAAATGGGATGTGGAGCTAATGGTACATGACATGGTGGTAAAATGACACTTGGCCTGAGAAATGTCGCCAAAATGCGATGGGGGCGAATTGGGATAACGGCGAAACGGGACTAATAGATCCCTTGACTTTGGGGTAGTGCGACTCTGTCACTGCTAGCTTTCCACTGGGAGGAAGCGACCGGAATTTCCCAATGATGGGACATCCTAGTAATGAAGAAAAAAACCAATCTTAAAATTAACAGAGTCGCAATACCCCTAAAGTCAAGGGGTTTCGTTTTTGTCCCTTGACTTTGAGGATGACAAGAAAATATCGGGCGCAAAAACGTGATTTGTAAAAACATTTTTACAAATAGCGAGGCGCGCCCCGCGATTTGTAAAAATGTTTTTACAACTGGCGGGGCGCGCTCCGTGATTTGTAATTATTTTTTTTACATTTTTACAAATCACGGGTTAACAACGGCTTATTGCTACACAAAGCATCTAGTGGGCAACGAATTCTGATTTTTTTAAGTTTTTTTGTGTGAGTAAGAATATTTTTTATGTGCACCCCAACCCCCTCCCCAAAGTTGATTTGGTACGATGAAAAGATAAGAAAATCTTCCAAGCCATTTGGTCGTTTCAATGACGTAAACTAGTTATAATTAAAAAAAAACTAAAACCCATGTGCCTACTTTTTTATGACGTGTAGAATAGACCTCCGAACCGCATATCTACACTATGTTGTATTCCAACCATCCCCTAACTTAATAGGTCTGGCACTGACAAACATATCTGACTGCCCAACCGACCATCGCGTGCGATCCAGAGCAACTGAATAATAGTGACTATCCACAATAGAACAATTTAATTCCAACCAAAATGGTACGGAACAGTTTCCTATCTATATGCGTTGGAAGGCGTCTGCATTTAGAGTAATGTTTGTCCCGGGCTAAAGTATTTTAATGTATATTCAGAACTCATTCTCGTCATATGGACATAATACAGTTAACTTGTTTTAGTTTGCCAAGTTGTACCTTGTATTCATATAAATTAACAATCCTTGTGTAAAAGAACAAACGGGTGTAGCTCGGTTGGTTTGACAGGAACACGGCGACAATAAACATTTCCAGCTGACGACGGTGGTCAACTCAACCGGACCAATGATGTGTGACCTATGAAGTAGGATCCTTTACAGTGAATTGCAATTGTTGTGTCTGCTGCTCTCTCATCATGTACTTGAAAGCCCTTTACATCAGTCTTTCATGACAAACCTTGCTTTAACAATTGCCTCTTGAAAAAGCACTGATTTCAATTAGTAACATAGTGACAGCTTAGGGTAACCTTCGCCTACATTCTCTTGCTAAGTGTGTACAGAGAGGAAGAGAGAGAGAGAGAGAGAGAGAGAGAGAGAGAGAGAGAGAGAGAGAGAGAGAGAGAGAGAGAGAGAGAGAGAGAGAGAGAGAGAGTGAGAGAGACTTAGACTTAGACTTAGAACATTTTATTGACATAAATGGTAAACATTTTAAGCCAAGGGCCTAATCTTACAACGTGCCCTTTACATTCACACTAACACATCCGCACGCATATAACCAACATAATATAATGAAATCATATAGGCATAACATGTAAATGTACAGTAAATAGGCATAAGCACCACGGCCACACGAAACACACAGTCTAATAAATATACGAAGTAAAACAATATGAATACTATATGCTATTAATATGTAATATGACGTGAATATAATTATATAGTAATATTAATATAGTATACATTAGACAGAACTGTAAGATTCACATAATTATGTCACCGTGGGTGTGTACTTACAGAGAACAGTTTAGATGTTTTTTTAAGGAAGATTTAAAGATATTTACAGATTTGCTAGTTTTAACATTCGAAGGAAGAGAGTTGCACCTTGACGGCCCAGCAAAGGAGAGAGAGAGAGAGAGAGAGAGAGAGAGAGAGAGAGAGAGAGAGAGAGAGAGAGAGAGAGAGAGAGAGAGAGAGAGAGAGAGAGAGCTCAGAACTCAGAACTCAGAACTTTATTACATAAGGATAAAGGTTTTAGGCTTAGCCTAATCTTCCAACCTGTCCTTGGAACATACTACAGAGAATAATTGTAAACGAAAGCAAAGACTGCGCACATACACACACACACACACACACACACACACACACATCCACACACACACCCTCGTATACACACACACGCACACACAAGCTCACACACACATACACACACACACACACACACACACACACACACACGCACACACACACACACACATGCACACATATACACACACACATGCTCGCGCGCGCGAGCGTGCGCTCGCTTACCTACACACATGCACATGCTATCATTTCATACCTAAAAGGAGCAGTATCTAATCAAAGTATTAAAGGTCAACCACATTGCTCGGTCAAAAAAATTCTGCTGAGAGAACATTACTAAATAGTACCAGATGCAAAATATTGGCAAGCAAAGTCCTTTGGTTTAATAGATATCGATCAATGAAAGTGGGTTTTCATACCTGCAATTAAGGGTAAGGGAAGTAAGAATCTAAAACGCAGCCATGGCTGATCTCCCCTCGCAGTGACGTCAGCAGCTGTATTGGCATGGCAGACCATGAAGAAAACAGTGAAACAAGCAGCGTTTCTTCACTGGAACTATCGTGCTACAGTAGTGATTTTGAGGTTTTGAATGAACACGATCTTCAACCATACCAGTTTGAACCTGAGCTGTCCGATGCTGAGGTTGAGGAAACACCCGACAGAGACGATTTTAGCGAGTCTCTCGATCGTTTGATGTCCACCAACTGGTAAGAAACTACCACTGATTCAGTGATTGTGAGACTCTTCCTCGTATATATTCCTATTATAGAATCGATTCTGGTAGAGCTTGTTTTGCAGTCAGTAATTTGTAAAGTTTGTGCGATGTCTTCTTTTACCCTTGATGCAATTCATGCATGCCAGAAAGTGATGCGCATTCCTGATTATAATTTTAGTCAAAACATCATCCTACTGAGTAGTCAGTATGCCCACTCAATCATTGCTAGTAGCAGTCCCCAAAACTAAAACTAGCCAAATCAGTACACGTATGAATATACCAATGTTCCAATGGAATAACAATTTATTATGGTTTTGTCTAGACATAATGGTCACTACCATTGGTTGTGAATTTGTCCATTTCAGTTGTTTTACTGCCTTAGTAGATCAATTTTTTTGTGTGAGTTTGTAGACTGCAGAGAATTTGAACTAAACTTGTATCAAATTTTGTGTGTGCAGGTGTCAGTGCGCAAACTGTGCAGGCATGGGCTCAATCCGAGAATGCCGCTGTTGTCAAGAAATTCCAGAAATGGAATCACTGACAGTAAGCACAGGGGTGGGCTGCATCACTGACCACCCTGGCTTCAGATCAGTGTGCTTGGACCACTATGTCTTGGAGACATGCTATCACTGGTACAACCAGCAGTATGGGAGGGCTATACAGGATGCTAATGAGTAAGTTATTTTTTTTTTAGAATTGTAATCATGATACTATAAATAGGTTTATGTCATAGATGTGCAAAAACAAATAACAATAAAATAAAAAAATGAAAATTAATTGTCAGATATTCATTTTTATTTCAAGACAATTCATTTATTCGCATGTGCTAATTCTGAGCAAAGCAATATGGGGAATGTTTTCAAGTATCCTGATTGTACACTTTGTGTACTGTGGACTGGGTGGCCGAGTGGTAACGCACTTGCGCTCGGAAGCGAGAGGTTGCGAGTTCGACCCTGGGTCAGGGCGTTAGCAATTTTCTCCCCCCTTTCCTAACCTAGGTGGTGGGTGCTAGTCTTTCGGATGAGACGAAACGCCGAGGTCCCTTCGTGTACACTACATTGGGGTGTGCACGTTAAAGATCCCACCATTGACAAAAGGGTCTTGTGTGTGGCGCACGTTATATGTCTTTCGGATGAGATGAAAAACCGAGGTCCCTTTGTGTACACTACATTGGGGTGTGCACGTTAAAGATCCCACGATTGACAAAAGGGTCTTTCCTGGCAAAATTGTATCGGCATAGATAAAAATGTCCACCAAAATACCCGTGTGACTTGGAATAATAGGCCGTGAAAAGTAGGATATGCGCCGAAATGGCTGCGATCTGCTGGCCGATGTGAATGCGTGATGTATTGTGTACAAAAAATTCCATCTCACACGGCATAAATAAATCCCTGCGCCTTGAATATGTGCGCGATATAAATTGCATAAAATTTTTTTTTTAAATCCCTGCGCTTAGAACTGTACCCACGGAATACGCGCGATATAAGCCTCATATTGATTGATTGATTGATACTGTCATTAATACTGTATGCTTGTTTTTCTTTCCAGGCAGTATCGGTATGTAGCTTACCGCATGCTTGTGCGGTGGGTCTGGAAATGGCTGGGAGAGACATCAGGGTCACCTTACCAGCTTGTGCGGTTGCAAGAATTAGAGAACAGTTTCCTAGTGCAGATGGGCAGTACGTGGGTTATAGGGACCCACGACCTCCCGATCACAGGGCGGACGCCTTACCACTAGGCCACCGTGCCGGTTTGTCTTATTAGTGCAGTAGACGAATTCTGGCATTGTAGAGTGACATACTGTGTCCGGTCAGCAAGATACGATTTAAAGAAGTCACAGACCGAATCGTTTCTCAAATAATAGTGAGCGAGAGAGAGAGAGAGAGAGAGAGAGAGAGAGAGAGAGAGAGAGAGAGAGAGAGAGAGAGAGAGAGAGAGAGAGAGAGAGAGAGAGACGGACGGAATGACGGGCGGGCGGGCAGGCTTACAGACAGACAGATAGACAGACAGTCAGTCAGACAGACAGACAGACAGACAGACAGACATACAGACAGACAGGAAAAGAGAGAGAAAGAGAGAGACACATACACACATACAGACGGACGGACGCGCAGACAGACAGACAGACAGACAGGCAGACAGACAGACAGACAGACAGACAGACAGACAGACAGACATATTGAATGACTGACTGAGAAGTGGCGGACGATGACAGAAACATAGACATATTTATACGGTGATATCAACACCATCATGGGTTGACTAACTCTGTAAGTATGCTTTGGTACAGATCTGGAAGAACATTTTATGAAAACAGTACCACTGGTACGCGTGATTATTGACACGTAGTGTTTTCGGTAACCGCTCTTTTCATTTTTGGTGCGTCGATGTATTTTCTCATTCATATTCGAGCATAATCATGTTCTCGGCTTTCAGTGTCAGTGAGTACTAAACGCAGGGGAGACCTAATTGGGTAATACTGTCATGTATTTTAAATTTCAACAATATCGGGAAGATTTAAGTCGGGAAAGTCGGGGGGGGGGGGGGGGGTGTCAGAGAGATGATGACTATCAGAGACTTGCCAATTCAAGGATTTCATCCAAAATGTTGTCTAATCTTATCAAGCTGAGCTAAGTTATGTGAACACACAAACAAACCTTTAAGAAAGATTCACTCAAGCATAACATTCGATAAAAACATAAAACAACATGACATGCCAATAATCAAATACTAGATCATTAACATGGTAACCACAGGGTAATCAAAATCTATCACTTAACCTTATACAACTATGTACCTATGTTGCAACTGTTTTGACATGTGCAAGTTATCCATAGAGGTTGAATACAGCGAATGAAATTGTTTTGAGCGTTCCAGCGCCGTTAGTTTTCTGAAATGAATCAATCAATCAATATGAGGCTTATATAGCTATTCTGATGAACACGTGGGGGAATTCGGGGGCTGTGGTCTCTTCCGATCATCAAAGCATAATGCTACGGAAGTCGGCCATTTTTCTCAATATCCAAAAGCATATTGTCGATAACAAAGACGCATGGTTCCGGTTTACCCATCTGTACCACGGCGATGTTTCTATCGACAACAGCATACACTGACAACTTAAAAAGCTGTTTCAACAACTGTGTTGTGAAATCGAATGCACTTGGAGTCAGTTTTTCTTCCAAAGTCAGAAAGCGTGTAGCGGTGTGCATGCCTGCGCGAACATGATGCGCGTAAGAAGTTTGTCTGCTATCAAAACCTGAGATCAACGCATCGACGCAAAAACTGTCATTTTGTAAGTTTGGAACAACAAATCAAGGTCATAACAGCTATATAATCGCTATTGTGTTTTCAGCGTAGCAATAGGGTCCGATATTTAGACTCGAACAAGTATAATGCGACTCGTCTTCGACTCGTCGGCATTATACTTGTCTCGTCTAAATATCGGACCCTATTGCTACGCTGAAAACACAATAGGTGTTAATATCGCGCGTATTCCGTGGGTACAGTTCTAAGCGCAGGGATTTTTTTATGCAATTTATATCGCGCACATATTCAAGGCGCAGGGATTTATTTATGCCGTGTGAGATGGAATTTGTTTTACACAATACATCACGCATTCACATCGGCCAGCAGATCGCAGCCATTTCGGCGCATATCATACTTTTCACGGCCTATTATTCCAAGTCACACGGGTATTTTGGTGGACATTTTTTTTATCTATGCCTGTACAATTTTGCCAGAAAAGACCCTTTTGTCAATCGTGGGATCTTTAATGTGCACTCCCCAATGTAGTGTACACAAAGGGACCTCGGGTTTTCGTCTCATCCGAAAGACTAGCACTTGAACCCACCACCTAGGTTAGGAAAGGGGGGAGAAAATTGCTAACGCCCTGACCCAGGGTCGAACTCGCAACCTCTCGCTTCCGAGCGCAAGTGCGTTACCACTCGGCCACCCAGAAATGTATTGGTCCATGTTAGGCAGTGGTCCATATAAGGCAATCTTCGCTGACGACGGTACGGACATGTTTTTAGCGACCAAACTTTATTTGTTGCTCACCGGATGCTTCGTGTAGCTATAAGCCACCGGGGCGTCCTTATTGTGTGCCTTTACGAGAAACAGACCACGTGCAAAAAATACTCGTAATGCTGTGTTGTAGTATTCTTTGTGCTTTGGTTTATCGTATCTAATTAAAAGGACCCTATTCTGAGGTCTCAATTCTTTCCCACGATCTTCCCGACTCATGCGATGTCACTTTTCCTTTGAGAGTTTTTGCCACCATTTGGCGAGGAGTTGTGAGCTGAGAATACAAGCGTGTAGCCTAATTAAGTAGCACGCGAAAATCACACCTTGACTCGATCGGACCGACTGGTTCTTGTAAGAGCACTTGACAGTCTCTGCCTCGTACTCTCCATCTACTTAGCTTCGTCCAAATAGGCCCACTTCAAACATCACACGCGGAATTTAAAGCTAAGACAAATAACTTGAGCTGGACACCACATGTGGTACCACGCACTAAGACATTGCCAGCATTGAAAAAAATGTTTTCGCGAGAAATTCATGTAAATAAAATCAAGTTGAATTGTTAAAAAAAGAAGAAGACAAAATCGAAGTCGGACTCTGAAAGGAATAACGTTTCACTCAGACATGTTTTATCCAGCCCGTCACGTCTTCATGCATGAAAAGCGATTTTCTTCTGACAGAAAAAAAACCCACAGAAAATAATACAAGGACAAGATGAACACATGTGAATAGGATTAAAAGCAAACGGCAAGTCGTGTGACGATTGTTACTGACCACCACGTGCATGCAAATATTTGCTGTCCCCCCTCCCCTCAACATCGTAATCGTATCGGCTCTGTCCCTTTTTGCCCTCCACTTCTCCCCGGACCACCCCCCTTCCCCCCCCCCCCTCTCTCTCTCATCTCCTTCCTTTTCAGTAAATAGCAGTTGTCGCCACGCATCCGACTTTTTTTGTAAGTATCTCCTTTGCAAAGCTGATCTGATAATAAAAATATCTTATTTTTGTAAGCAAACGACTAAATCGCCTCAAACCATATTATTGACAGTGCATAGAGAATAGGTAGCAAAAAGCAGGCATGGGAATTGCTCTCGGTTCCGCTAATTTGAGAGGTTAAGAAATTAAATGTCAGAGGAAAGAAAAAAAATGTCTGAGGAAAAAAGTCAAAATTTAAACATGTGCAAGTGCGTTTTACATGTTCAATCGCTCAAGCGTCTTTGAACAGAATAGTTCTGAATGCGGAAATGAGTATTGACTGAAGCTTGTATGGGTGAGCCAAGTACATGTAGTTGATTGTAATATTGACTTTCGACCAATTTCCACAGGATTTGATCTACATTACTCGTCATAAAAAAACTACATGCACACATTTAGCTGTAGATCTTTGTGATGCGGCCAGTTATATTAAAACAAGATATATTGCCAGAAAGGTAATTTCTTTACCGTATGAAATAAAGAGTTTTATTTTTTTTATGAATTAGTGTTTATGCCGGAGACCTAGGACACCACCCAAATTTAAATTCGCACGTGGTGGTCAGTAACATTTGTCACCCAACTTGCCGTTTGCTTTTAATCCTATTTACATGTGTTCATTTTCCTTGTGTTATTTTTTTTCTGTCAGAAGAAAATGGATGAATGAAAGACATGACCGGTTGGTACTTCTTCAAGAGTCCGTCTTTAATTTATTTTTTCTCTTTTTTTTAACAATTCAAATTGATTTTATTTATGTCAATTTCTCGCGAAAACATTGTTTTCAATGCTGACTGGTGCGAGGTGTCTTGGTGCGTGGTTCGCACGTGTGGTGTCCAGCTCAAGTCGTGTCTTCCGCGTGTGATGTTTGAAGTGGGCCTATTTGGACGAAGCTAAGTAGATGGGGAGTACGAACATCAGCAGATTCCACGATTTTATGATCCTACCGGGGATAAGAGACAGAGACTGTCAAGTGCTCTTACATGAACCAGTCTGTCCGATCGAGTCAAGGTGTGATTTTTGCGTTCTACTTACACGCCTGTATTCTCAGCTCACAACTCCTCGCAAAACATCTCAAAGAAAAGTGACATTGCATGAGTCGGAAAGATAATAGGAAAGAATTGAGTCCTCAGAATAGGGTCCTTTTAATTAGAGACGATAAACCAAAGCACAAAGAATACGACAACACAGCATTACGTGTATTTTTTGCACGCGATCTGTTTCTCGTAAGGCACGCAATAAGGACGCCTGTTAACCCGTGATTTGTAAAAATTTAAACAAAAACATTTCTTTTTTCATGTCTTTCTTGTCCCATCGCTGAGAAATTCGGATCGCTTCCTCCAAGTGGAAAGCTAGCAAGCGATGGGACAAGAAATACATACACAAAAATATTTGTAATAGATCCCTTGACTTTGGGATAGCACGAGTCTGTTGCTGCTAGCTTTCCACTGGGAGGAAGTGACCCTAATTTCCCAGCGATGGGACAATCTAGCAATGAAAAACAAATCTGAAAAAAATCTAATAGATCCCTTGACTTTTGGGGTAGCGCGACTCTGTTGCTGCTAGCTTTCCATTGGGAGGAAGCGACCTGAATTTCCCAGCAATGGAACAATAAAGAAATGAAAAAAAATCGAATAGATCCCTTGACTTTTGGGTAGCGCGACTCTATTGCTGCTAGCTTTCCAGTTGGAGGAACTGACCCGAATTTCCCAGCGATGAGACAATCTAGCATTGAAAAAAAATCTAATATATCCCTTAACTAGGGTATAGTGCGACTCTGTTGCTGCTAGCTTTCCATTGGGTGGAAGCGACCCGACTTTCGCAGCGTTGGGACAATCTAGTAATGAAAAAAAAATCTAAAAACATCCAATAGATCCCTTGACTTTAAGGGTAGCGCGACTCTGTTGCTGCTAGCTTTTCATTGGGAAGAAGCGACCCGAATCTTCCAGCGATGAGACAATCTAGAAATCTAATAGATCCCTTGACTTGGGATGTGAAGCTACTGGGATTGGTGCGAAATGGGATAACGGCGATCCGGGATTGCGCCAAAAATTAATGGGATGTGAAGCTAATGGTACATGACATGGTGGTAAAATGACACTTGGCCTGAGAAATGTCGCCAAAATGCGATGGTGGCGAATTGGGATAATGGCGAAACGGGACTATCAGATCCCTTGACTTTAGGGTAGTGCGACTCTGTCACTGCTAGCTTTCCACTGGGAGGAAGCGACTGGAATTTCCCAACGATGGGACATCCTAGTAATGAAAAAAAAAATCTTAAAATTAACAGTCGCGCTACCCCTAAAGTCAAGGGATTTCGTTTTTGTCCCTTGACTTTGGGGATGACAAGAAAATATCGGGCGCAAACACGTGATTTGTAAAAAATTTTACAAATCACGGGGCGCGCCCCGCGAATTGTAAAAACATTTTTACAAATCGCGAGGCGCGCCACGCGATTTGTAAAAATGTTTTTACAACTCGCGGGGCGCGTCCCGTTATTTTTTTTATTTTTATTTTTACATTTTTACAAATCACGGGTTAACAACGGCTTATAGCTGCACGAAACATCTAGTGGGCAACGAATTCTGATTTTTGTTTTGTTTTTTGTGTGTGAGTAAGAATATGTTTTATGTGCACCCCAACCCCCTCCCCAAAGTCGATTTGGTACGGTGAAAAGATAAGAAAATCTTCCAAGCCATTTGGTCGTTTCAATGACGTAAACTAGTTATAATTTAAAAAAAACTAAAACCCATCTGCCTACTTTTTTATGACGTGTAGAATAGACCTCCGAACCGCATATCTACACTATGTTGTATTCCAACCATCCCCTAACTTAATAGGTCTGGCACTGACTCTTTCATCGAGTCTGTCATCACTTTTGGTTTTGTGTCCTGGTATGGAGGTCTGAGTGTGAAGAACAGGAATGTCTTAGTGCGAATGGTGAATGTCAGTAGCAAGGTGATTGGCAGGCAGCAAGCAAGTGTGGAGTCCCTGTATGAAAAGCGTGTGGTGAGAAAGAGTAGGCGGATAGCTTCAGATAGGTCCCATGTCCTAGCCCACCTCTATGAACTCCTTCCCTCTGGCCGTAGACTTCGCACGCACAAAGCTAGGACACTCAGGCTGCAAAACAGCTTCATCCCCAAATCCATCACCCTTAGCAACATGTAAACACATCCACATACCCGACTCAGCCCCTCTTCTGCCAGTGCAATCAGTAGTAATGTACATGTATGTATTGGTTTTATGTACAACCGTATATTTCCTGCGATATATTGTATGTTATGATTATTTTGCAATGATGTTTAGCCATAGTTCGTTATACGCGTAGGTGTGCGAGAATATGTAAGCGCAGTGCTTTAAAGATGGTCATGTTATATAGTGCTATATGTTTTATGTAAAATCAATGTCTTGTTTGTATTACTGTTATGTACCACCCCTGAATTTCTCTATGAGATAATAAAGTATTCTTATTCTTATTCTTATTCTTATATCTGAGTGCCTAACCGACCATCGCGTGCGATCCAGAGCAACTGAATAATAGTGACAATCCACAATAGAACAGTTTAATTCCAACCAAAATGGTACGGAACAGTTCCCTATCTATATGCGTTGGAAGGCGTCTGCATTTAGAGTATTGTTTGTCCCGGGCTAAAGTATTTTTTAATTTATATTCAGAACTCATTCTCGTTATATGGACATAATACAGTTAACTTGTTTTAATTTACCAAGTTGTACCTAGTATTCATATAAATTAACAATCCTTGTGGAAAAGAACAAACGGGTGTAGCTCGGTTGGTTTGACAGGAACACGGCGACAATAAACTATCCAGCGGACGACGGTGGCCAACTCAGCCGGACGCAATGATACGTGACAGGCAATTGCAATTGTTGTGTCTGATGCTCCCTCCTCATGTACTTGAAAGCCCTTTCATGACAAACCTTGCTTTAATTGTCTCTTGAAAAAGCGCTGAGTTCAATAAGTAACATAGTGACAGCTTCAGGTAACCTTCGCCTACATTCTCTTGCCAAGTGTGTACTGAGAGTAAGAGAGAGAGAGAGAGAGAGAGAGAGAGAGAGAGAGAGAGAGAGAGAGAGAGAGAGAGAGAGAGAGAGAGAGAGAGAGAGAGAGAGAGAGAGTAAGAGAGAGAGAGAGAGAGAGAGAGGAGAGAGATGGACAAACGGACAGAACGACGGGCGGGCTGACGGGAAGAAAGACAGACAGACAGACAGACAGACAGACAGACAAACAGACAAACAGTAAAAGAGAGAGAAAGAGAGAGAGAGAGACACACACACATACGGATGGACGGGTAGACAGACAGACAGACAGTCAGACAGACAGACAGACAGACAGACAAACAGACAGACAGACAGATAGACAGACAGACAGACATATTGAATGATTGACTGAGAATTGGCGGACGATGACAGAAACATTAACAGCTATTGTGTTTTCAGCGTAGCAATAGGGTCCGATATTTAGACGAGACAAGTATAATGCCGACGAGTCGAAGACGAGTCGCATTATACTTGTTCGAGTCTAAATATCGGACCCTATTGCCACGCTGAAAACACAATAGCGATTATATAGCTGTTCTAACCTTGATTTGTTGTTCCAAACTTACAAAATGACAGTTTTTTGCGTCGATGCGTTGATCTCAGGTTTTGATAGCAGACGCCGTTTCTTATAATAATAATAATAAGAAGAAGAACATTTATATAGCGCTAAATCAAAACTTTCGTTAAAAAGGCTTGCTCTAAGCGCTTGACATCTAAACTAAAAACGTCATTCACGCTCTTTACAATGATGTACAAGAACTTCATGTCACACTCTTTCATTCAGTATAGCACCATTCACACAGTTGTTATGCGCATTAGTTTTGCGCAGTCGGAGCCACACTGACTTGGGAAAATAACCTCGATTTGACAACACAGCTGTTAAACAGCTTTTTGTTATTTCATTCGTATACAACAAAAAGAAGTTTGAGTTTTTTTTTAAATTTTGAACAAGACTACTTATGAAGAAGACCAAAACACAACATCAACGGAAAACTAGAAACAACTGAAGATCTAGGATGCAACAAGGGGAGAAGAAGAGAACAGCTACTCCGTACAACGCGAGCAGACGACAGCGAAGTTTGGGTGAATGGTATCGCTTGTCTCGTCATGAAGCGAATTTTTCAACCTCAGTTATAAACGACTACACTATGCCATCAATACTTCAGAGGGGAAGTGGGGTATTTACGGTGTGGAGTTACGAGATAAGAAAGTCGGCCATTTTCGTCAATATGCTTTTGGATATTGAGAAAAAATGGCCGACTTCCGTAGCATTATGCTTTGATAATCGGAAGAGCCCATCCAATCAATGCCCCCGAATTCCCCCACGTGTTCATCATAATAGCTATATAGACATATTATACGGTGATATCAACACCATGATGGGTTGACTAACTCTGTAAGTCTGCTTTGATACAGATCTGGAAGAACATTTTATGAAAACAGTACCACTGGTATTATACGCGTGATAATGGACACGTAGTGTTTTCGGTACCCGCTCTTTTCATTTTCGATGCGTCGCAGTATTTTCTCCTTAAATTTCGAGCATATGTTCTCGGCTTTCAGTGTCAGTGAATACTAAACGCATGGGAGAACTATACTCAGAGGCAAAAGAAACGCAAATGCTGCAGTGAAGATGGGTTACCCATGAATTTTAATGTCGAATTAATTATTTCTGGTTAACAATAACAAGGAAATGAATTGACCGATACAAAAACCATACGGAAAAGTGTATTGGGATGAGAGCATGACGTGCCATGTTCCACTTAACACTGTTTGAAGACTGTTGAAGTCAATAGCGTGTTGCTCCTCCCTGGGCGTTGATGACTGTGGCGCACCTCCGGTACATGGAGAGGCCGAGGTGATTAATTTCTGTGTCCTAAAATATCATTGAACTTAGCCGACTTACACATTATACTAGCTGCCTTGTACAGTTTTCACCGACAGTTATTTTACGACGTGCTTGACAAGATAATGTTGATGGTCAAATCAAGCACGACCCGACCGCGTGAAGTGTACTCGTGTACTCGAAGCTGCGTGGGCCATGATAATAAGACCGAAAGTACTTCACTGCCAATCTCGAGAGGTACCCATGTAATGAGGAAGGAAGGGGGGGGGGGGGAGTTGAGAACAGATGTCAAACACATGCTTCATCTGGGGTTTTAATCAGAGTGATATAGCCGCCAGTATTGTCACTCTTCAAGGATGAAGATACACAAATATTCAACCAGTGAAAAGTCAGTTCGCCGATGACGCGCCGAATGTTTGCAGGATTGTATGGGCGAACCGCGAGCCTTCAGCTGCAACCAAAAAATAGGGGAATCCCCTGATTTGATGACGTTGCCGAACCAGGCCGAAAGTTCGACGAACTAGTTCGGCGTGGTTCGGCTGTAGTTAGTAGCGGGCTTTACACACACAAACACACAGCTAGCATTCCTTGTAACTCAATACACTGTAGAAGGCAAACAAAAAAGATACCTGTTCTAAATACCGCCCCCCCTACCCCCTTTCTCGTCAATTAGTTCTTTCTTTCTGTCCCTCCCCCGCTCAAATTGTCATCCGTTATCACAACCTTGTATATTCAGAGGTGCAAAAGTTGTACTCTGTCTGCTTGTTTATTAATCTGTCTGTTTGTTTGTTTGTTTGTTTGTTTGTTTGTTTGTTTGTTTGTTTGTTTGTTTGTGTGTGTGTTTGTGTGTGTGTGTGCGTGTGTTTGTTTGTTTGATAGTTTGTAAAAATGTAAAAATACCGCATTCCACAAAGTAATGCATGCCTTTTATTATTAATAGTATTTATTGTTTAGAGCCTCTACGCTGGGTGGTGGGGGTTGGCTTGGACCCGATAGATAAAATATTACAATTTTTAGCATAACAAAGAAACCAAACTCGACTTTTCGAGCGATGGGACAATAAAGTAATGAACAGAAATAAAACAAATCTAATAAATCCCTTGACTTTGAAGTAGCGCGACTCTGTTGCTGCTTGCTTTCCTCTGTGAGAAAGGGACCCGAATTTCTCAGCGATGGAACAATAAAGTAATGACATAACAATCTAACAGATCCCTTGACTTTGGGGTATCGCGACTTTGTTGCTGCTAGCACACGCACACGTGATTTTGCCGATGCTGGGGTCAGTGAATCGTAAGTGTGGGGTGGGTGGTGGGGGGTCGGGCGGGCGGGTGCTAGGGGGGGGGGGGGGGGGTCGGGGTTTTGTCGGGCGGGAAATGGAAGAACGCAACTGCGATGAAAATAATGTGTCTAAATCAGAAATCCTTTTTGTTCGTATTACTATCATTGACTAAATTGCAGTAATCAGCATTAAAACTTGTTTTATAACAGATACCAGACAACACATGCTTTTATTGTCAATAAAACATAGATGTTAATAAGACTGATCCATCTCAACAGTGTAAGTCAAGTACCTCAGGAAAAGAAGTTCACTGAGAGTGATTAAAGGCTCACTCCGTCTCATGAAACAGTTTTCATCACCGTCTAAGATATAGTCACATGGGATAAGACCACTCTTCCAATTAAGGAATTGCCTGGGTAATGTCTGTGCAAGCTGGTATTTTGTTTTATAAGAAATAATTTTGTAAAAGGCATTGGCCTTTTGGGGGATATAAATTTAATAAAAAGAATTGGCTCACCACAGCAAGCAGGCAGTGTGCTGATTGTTTAATGTGACCAAGTGGAAGGAAGATCTTATCACATGTAAAAGCAGAGCGGGCCTTTAATATGAAAGGCATGCGAATATGAAATTCCCCACATTCACGTCAAAGACATAATCTTGGCACTTGCATATATTGCAACAGCAACATTACAGCAGAACATGTATACATGTAGGCTATGAACTGAATGCAGAACACAACCCAGTAGCAACTAAACTGAACAATTTGATATTACAGAAACTACATTACATATGCATGGATGCTTTAGTCTTGTGCACTTGGAACATTGATCGAAGCAACTAAAATGGGTCCATTGGCTTGGAGCTACAATAATAATGTCCAAGTGTTTTCTCTTTGTGTATTGATCTAACGTAGGTGGTTTTTAATTTTTTTTTTTTTATTCTATAGAGAATACGACATTAGTCGAGTTACGAAACCTGACATTTTGAACGAGGCAGCCCATGTCGTTATCATCAGAGAACGACACGACACGGACGCAACGGCCCGTACACGGCTAAAAATAGCATGCCAAGTGCAGAGCTATGCAGAGCAATGATTTAAGGCGCGCAGACGGTTGAAAGGTCACACACTTTCGAATTAAATTTCGCCTACAAAATCAACTCTGCACAGAGAACACAAACCAGCTTTTGATTTGAGCAAGTTTCTAACTAGAGTGATTGTCTTATTGCGTGTAAAAGCATGGTCAGATCTGAAACTGTGAATCGAATTGTTTCACGGCATGATCGGCTGTTGCCTCTCTTAAAAACACAACTGTGCAGTCTACAGCTGCTGCTACATTATTCATTTCCAAGTTATTTTCTTTCTGTGAATTGCTAACCAAACGATAGTTTCTTACAGAAAATAAATACATTGGTCAAGTTATGAAAACTGAATGGTTGAACGAAACATCGGGTTGGGGGGGGGGGGGGTGTCGCACACTTTCGAAATAGATTTTGCCCAGAACGAATCTTGTTTTATTCATATGTTTATTGTGTTTGAAAGAGGAATGAATTAGCTAACTTTTCCAAAAGCATGAAGTTCATTGATCCAGCGGTTTGTTTTTTGTGGAAGTGTGAAAATACCGGCCGATTTCGTCATCCGCATATGACAGGTACATGATTTTACTTGAATAAAAATCGGTTGTGTTGCTTTGTAAAAGTCGTTTTGCTTCTAATATCATCCAATTGGCTTTAAACTTTACACACAAGGAGAGTAGACTTTGCTCTTTCCATTAATTATTGATTAAATATCTCTTTTTTTCTCGCGAGCCGATCTACGATGTAGAATTGTCTTTTTTTCTGTATGAAGCGGGACTCAGGATATGCTGAATTTGTATTTCAATCACCAAAGATCAGATTTTGTTTTTATTTTGTGTTTGGTAGTCCTTCTCTCTTATGTTAACCATTAGGCCTAATTAAAGTGAATTAGCTTTGATAAACATCCAGCAACAATTAAATACAGACAAATGGTCCATATTAGGAGCATGGGCGCCTACTATGAACCTGTAAAGAGGCCTTCACGAATCACTGTAAAAAGACCCCTATACCTCAAAATAACAGAATACAACTTAGTGTGCAAGTCAGATTAATTCAAAGATGCTTTAAATGTATCTGTTTCGGGTTGTTGAGAATATTATTTGAAGTACAACAGCAAACTAAAGAAACTTATTGAACACAGAGTGAAAGTAAATGACATTATCAACGTCTACAAAAAGAAGAACAGTTGGTAGAGCACTGGACTTGTGATCGGAAGGTCGCAGGTTCGATTTCAGGCCGGGACGGACACGGGTCAACTGTATGTGCAGACCCAAAGACGGAAGCCATGTCCCACCCCCGTGTCACCGCAATGGCACGTAAAAGACCTTGGTCATTCTGCCATAAGTGCAGGTGGCTGAATACACCTTAACACGCAGAAGCCTGGGTAGCGCGACTCCGTTACTGGCCGTATAAAATTTCATCTCACACGGCATCACTGCAGAGCGCCTAGAACTGTACCCACGGAATAAATTATTATGCGCGATATAAGCCTCATTGATTGATTGATTGATTGCTAGCTTTCCACTCAGAGGAAGCGACCCGAATTTCCCAGTGATGGGACAATAAAGTAATGAAAATGAAAATGAAATGATTTTTTTTTTGAAAGCTCGAGGACTAGTTATAGGTTATTTTCACCAATCTGAATTAATCAAATTAGCCTTTACCGTTTATGTTCTCAGTTGAGTTGATGGTGGTCAATATTAGGCGACACACACGTACTTTGAGATGTTGCTGTATTTTTTTATTTTTTTGTTTTGCAGTAGAAACTCGGGGTCAACACTGCTAAAATGTAACAAATACGGTCTTTGCTGTCATATGTAGAAATGTGTGTGTGATAATTAACAGCCTTGGTTGTGGACAGAAATTAATCCGTTACTAGGCGTCAAATTTAGAGTGAACGCTCCAAAAGTGCACAAACGAAAAAAGCCTGACGGTTTTAAGGTTTGTGTTTCTGCATATATATATATAAAGTTATATTGACGTCATTCTATATATATATATATTGTATATATATATATATAGCGGGGATATAGCTCAGTTGGTAGCGCGCTGGATTTGTATTCAGATGGCCGCTGTCAGCGTGAGTTCGATCCCAGGTTCGGCGGAAATTTATTTCAGAGTCAACTTTGTGTGCAGACTCTCTTCGGTGTCCGAACTCCCCCCCCCCCCCCCCCCCCCCCCCCGTGTACACTACATTGGGTGTGCACGTTAAAGATCCCACGATTGACAAAAGGGTCTTTCCTGGCAAAATTGCTTAGGCACAGTTAATAATTGTCTACCTATACCCGTGTGACTTGGAATAATAGGCCGTGAAAGGTAAATATGCGCCGAAATGGCTGCAATTACTGGCCGTATAAAATTTCATCTCACACGGCATCACTGCAGAGCGCCTAGAACTGTACCCACGGAATATGCGCGATATAAGCCTCATTGATTGATTGATTGATTGATAATTCAATAGTGTCGAAACACGTGTCTGGTCTAGGTACAAAAACAATGGTCCTCCTCAGGACTAGACTTCCTTGTGATACGTCCCCCACAAAGGGACTTTGCTTTGTAAGTCTGGGTCCCCCCTGAGGAGGGTCTGATGCTCCCAATGTCTGTGAAGGGATACTTGTTTTTCTCTCTCTCTTACTCTGCTAAGAGATTTTAACAAATCTCGGAAGAAAGTCTCTGCTGACTTTCAATTGTTTCTTTCACAATTTCTGATGTTATATATATATGTGCAAGTTATCCAGAGAGGGTGAATACATCGAATACAATTGTTTTGAGACCTATAGCACCGTTAGTTTGTCAGAACTGGAGGTGGTCCATATCAGGCAGTTGTCCATATTAGGCTATTTTCCCTTACGACCGGGGTGTGCTTATTGCGTGCCTTATGAGAAACAGACCGCGTGCAAAAACACACACACTATGATGTGTTGTCGTATTATTTTTGCTTTGGTCAATCGTCTCTAATTAAAAGGACCATATTCTGAGGTCTCAATATTTTCCCACGGTCTTCCCAACGCATGCGATGTCACTTTTCATTGAGAGTTTTCGCCACCATTTGGCAAGGAGTTATCAGCTGAGATAAAACGCCTGTAAGTAGAACGCGAAAAATCACACCTGGACTCAATCCGACCGACTGGTCACGTCTTGCACGGTAAGAGCACTTGACAGTCTCTGCTGCGGATCATAAAATCGTGGAATCTGCTGATTTTCGCACCCCGAATCTACTCAGCTTCGTCCCAATAGGCCCACTTAAAACATCACACGCGGAATTTAAATTAGCTAAGCTGGACAACTGGACACCACATGTGAGAACCACGCACCAAGACATTGTCAGCATTGAGAGAATGTTTTCGCGGAATTGTTTCACGGTTCTGTGACACTGTTATATTGCGGTGTTACGATATTTTCTTCGTTTCTGATTTAAATTAATGTATATGAAATCAAGTTAAAATTAAACACTGCTTTTTTTTTTTAAAAAGGCGGACCCTGAAAGAAATAACGTTTCCCTCAGATACATTTTATCCAGCCTGTCACGTTTTTCATTCATACATTTTCTTCTGACAGAAAAAAAGAAAATAACAAAAGAAAAATTAACACATCTGTGTGGGATTAAAATCAAACGTCGATTTGTGTTACTAAAGTTACTGACCACCATGTGCATACGAACTGCTGCTGCTGCGCCCCCCTCCCCCTTCACATCGTAATCGTATCGGCTCTGTCCCATTTTGCCCACCATCCCTCCACCTCTCCCCAGGACCCCCGCCCCCCCCACCTTCCTTTTTAGTAAATAGCCCTTCAGTCGGAGCGGCAGTTGTCGCCAAGCATCCGACTTTTTTTGAATAATTATGTGCGGTTTTTAGTATCTCCTTCACAAAGGTGATCTGATAATTAACTATCTTATTTTTGAAAGCAAACGACAAATTCGCCTCAAAACATTTTATTGACAGTGCATCCATATAGAAAAGGTAGCAAAAAAGCTTGCGGGGACAAAGTGGGCGAGGGAGAGCCTGGGTGGTCAAACGGGGGCCGTGCCATGCCACAATGTCACCTGCTGGTTAAACGAAAGGTTTAAAGGAACAGACTTGCTTTTTGTTTTTATCGCACACAATATTTTGATCTTTTGATCAGTCAACCATCAATTTTGTACATCAACCCCAACAGTGTTGTTGTCCAAAAATAAAAGAATTGCACTCTGTCCTAAAAGTGAACGGTAGTTCAAAGTTAAAGGGATATTGACCAAAGAGCTTTTGAGGAACAATAAAAGACTCTCCCCAAAATAAACACGCAAAAAAACACCCCACACAAATAAAAAAAGAAAGAAAAAAGCAAAACAGATTTACAAGGAAATTAATTATGTTTATGGTTTGCTAGCGCTGTTTTTATTTTATTGTATAATAAGCATGCTGATACCGGGATGCAGTATTCGTTAAGTGTAAAAGATATAATGCTCACTATTTAAATGTGAATAAAAAAACAAGAAAGGTAGGTATTTTATTTTTTTTTGATTTATTTAAATGTGAACCAGAAAAGATGCATTTCATTTTAACTTAATGGTGCCGTTAAAAACAAAAACTAAATTCTTGGTTACAAAATCAAATGAACCTTTAATTAGTAGTCGATAGTTTAGTACTATTTGTCACTTTTTTAGAGGTGGTTTGACTGAGTTGCCGACTTCTCCGCTTTAATTCCTTTTCAGTTTTATCTGTACACTCTTCGTTTTCACGGGATATGTGTAACACTTTTCCCGACCTCGCACATGATGAACAACATTCATTGGAGCGATATGTTTTCACCGGGTTTTCATAAAATTGTTTTTCATGCCACGCTATTATCGATTACCTCAAAATAAACAAGTCGCGTAAGGCGAAAATACAACATTTAGTCAAGTAGCTGTCGAACTCACAGAATGAAACTGAACGCAATGCAACGCAGCAAGACCGTATATACTCGTAGCATCGTCAGTCCACCGCTCACGGCAAAGGCAGTGACATTGACAAGAAGAGCGGGGTAGTAGTTGCGCTTAGAAGGATAGCACGCTTTTCTGTACCTCTCTTCGTTTTAACTTTCTGAGCGTGTTTTTAATCCAAACATATCATATCTATATGTTTTTGGAATCAGGAACCGACAAGGAATAAGATGAACGTGTTTTTAAATTGATTTTGAAAATTTAATTTTGATAATAGTTTTTATGTATTTAATTTTCAGAGCTTGTTTTTAATCCAAATATAACATATTTATATGTTTTTGGAATCAGCAAATGATGGAGAATAAGATGAACGTAAATTTGGATCGTTTTATAAAAAGAATATTTTTTTTACAATTTTTAGAATTTTAATGACCAAAGTTATTAATTAATTTTTTAAGCCACCAAGCTGAAATGCAATACCAAAGTCCGGGCTTTGTCGAACATTCCTTGACCAAAATTTCAACCAATTTGGTTAAAAAATGAGGGCGTGACAGTTCCGCCTCAACTTTCACGAAAATCCGGATATGACGTCATCAAAGACATTTATCAAAAAAATGAAAAAATATATCTGGGGATATCATAACCAGGAACTCTCATGTCAAATTTCATAAAGATCGGTCCAGTAGTTTAGTCTGAATCGCTCTACACACACACACACACACAGACAGACAGACAGACAGACACACACACACACACACACACACACACACACACACACACACACACACACAACACACACACACACACACCACGACCCTCGTCTCGATTCCCCCCTCTACGTTAAAACATTTAGTCAAAACTTGACTAAATGTAAAAATGAAACAGGATTTTTTTCAGTAAATGTAAGCTTACAGGGCTGCCGATGGGGAAAGACTGATCCACCTAAACAAATAGCAGTTCACATCGGTTGATGATTCTTCAGTCCCACGGAACTTGGTCCATTAGGGAGTAGCCTTACATCACGTCTACAGTCGTTGACACAATCTAAAAACTCTATCAAATTACTCCGCCAAAGTTCCGACAAACCTACTACACATATGCGTCGTCTATATATGAGCTTAAAAAAGTGTTTATTTTCAATAAAAATCGGTTCGGGTAGCGATGTTATGTTAATCTAGCAAATCAATATTAGTTTTTTTTTAAAGAGTTAAATTCAGGTAGCACTTCATTTGGACAGCCTCGACACGTATGTACATATATGCCTTGAGAAAACGGCCGTTATTTTCGTGTATCTCTTCTTTTATCGGGAAGGATAATAACAGCGGTGGGGTTTCAGTCATGTTTTCTAACGCCAGCTTCAATTTCAGATAATGTTAGGATATTTCAAAATGCAAGGGGGTGGGTGTATAGAAAGGGGGGTATTTTCTCTGAATCGTTTATAAGGAAGGAATGAATGTGTTCAGGTAAGTATGTTAAAAGTAATTAACCGCTGAACTCACCCTCTCTAA